>NW_026783397.1:0-300000 GCF_949774975.1 Lagenorhynchus albirostris | reverse complement strand
AAAACAAAGCGACAGAGCCTAGGGCACTTCCACTTATGGTCCTATAGCTTAGGGAAATTAAAATCAAAAGACACAGCCACCCCAAAGGTTGGGACGGCTCTGTTTACAAGAACCTGGTTTACGGTACAAGTTCAATATCGCAGAAAGTGAAAAATGGATAAAGAAGTTGTGGTACTTACGTACAATGCAATATCACTCAGCAATGAAATCTATGTCATCAGGCCCGTAGCAGCATAATGAGTGGATTCAGGTACGATGATTCTAACTGAAATAAGTCACACAGAAAAAGAAACATCATAAGATATCACTAATACACGGAATGTAACCTTGGCTACACAGGAACTGAATTACAAAACAGAACAGGGTCTCAAATTTAGAAACCCAACTTATGCTTGCTTAAGGGGAAAGGTGAGTTGGGGTGCTGCATAAAACCAGAGATTGAAATGAGCACAGATAAAGTTCCTTAAGCCAAATATGGAATAGACAAGAGCTACTCCTTGCTCAACGAAATGGACTCAACACCCCATATTAAATGCCTAAGAGTGTACCTGACTAGGAAGTATCTTAAAACCTATGGATTGCTATGTCTCTGAAAGAGAATCAAGTGTGTGTACAGGGGCATAAACGCAGCAGTGATAGGATTGGAGAGGTTCGGTGAGCAAATGAAGACCCTTTGAAGTCATATTGCATGGTACCCATTCCACGGGTCTCAACTCTCCAGGTTTAAGGTATTCTTCCTTCAGCTAAAACATGCATGTGGAACCCAGAGTATGATCAACCGTGTGATCGGGAGACGTGTTCCAATATGTGTCAGTTTTCGTCCCCTGGTACTCGGGTGCAACATTCCAGACGCTTTACTAACACTCTCCCGACTTGGAGAGTCAGTGCCTTTAACCTCCTGTTTGGCCCAGTTTGCAATTTCTGCGGAAGATGAACAGGAATAGGGAGAACCAATGACAGACTAGCTGGAGGTGTCTGGACGGGCAAATTTAACTCTCATTTCCCACCAGGAAGAGGAATTAACCAAAGGCTCAGCGTGCCGTGCCGGAACCAGATTAGGGCCTGAAGCCATCCTGCGGTGTTGCGGCCAGCTCACGAGAAAGCGACTTGAAGAAAGGAGCTCAGGGGCACTGTAATTCACAAACCTGCAGAGTTATAAATGACAGCTATCGTCCAAAAATATACTGAAGTAAGGCTGCCAAGAGGACTTGAAAGCGGGGCAGAATTGCAGGAAACCGATTTCAGGAGGTAGACTGGAATTGCATTGAAAGCATAGGAAAAGAGGCAGAACGTCCACAATGATGCACTTGGCCAAAAAGGGCGTATGCGTTTTTTCCTGAATATATTCAGGAAAAAACGCATACGCCCTTTTTGGCCAACCAAGCAAGCTTGCAAAGGAAATCTGCACTACAATGAAGTCTCACTTCCCCCCGGTCAAAAGGGCCATCTGAAAAAAGTGTAAAATCCAGAAAGGCAGGACAGGCCATGGAGAACTGGGAGCCTTGTTATGCTGATGGGCGGGATGTAAATTGCCAACAGCCACTCGGGAGAAGTGTATGGTGTTTCCTGAAACATCTAAAAAACAAAGCAACAGAGCCTAGGGCACTTCCACTTATGGTCCTATAGCTTAGGGAAATTAAAATCAAAAAGACACAGCCACCCCAAAGGTTGGGACGGCTCTGTTTACAAGAACCTGGTTTACGGTACAAGTTCAATATCACAGAAAGTGAAAAATGGATAAAGAAGTTGTGGTACTTGCGTACAATGCAGTATCACTCAGCAATGAAATCTATGTCATCAGGCCCGTAGCAGCATAATGAGTGGATTCAGGTATGATGATTCTAACTGAAATAAGTCACACAGGAAAAGAAACATCATAAGATATCACTAATACACGGAATGTAACCTTGGCTACACAGGAACTGAATTACAAAACAGAACAGGGTCTCAAATTTAGAAACCCAACTTATGCTTGCTTAAGGGGAAAGGTGAGTTGGGGTGCTGCATAAAACCAGAGATTGAAATGAGCACAGATAAAGTTCCTTAAGCCAAATATGGAATAGACAAGAGCTACTCCTTGCTCAACGAAATGGACTCAACACCCCATATTAAATGCCTAAGAGTGTACCTGACTAGGAAGTATCTTAAAACCTATGGATTGCTATGTCTCTGAAAGAGAATCAAGTGTGTGTACAGGGGCATAAACGCAGCAGTGATAGGATTGGAGAGGTTCGGTGAGCAAATGAAGACCCTTTGAAGTCATATTGCATGGTACCCATTCCACGGGTCTCAACTCTCCAGGTTTAAGGTATTCTTCCTTCAGCTAAAACATGCATGTGGAACCCAGAGTATGATCAACCGTGTGATCGGGAGACGTGTTCCAATATGTGTCAGTTTTCGTCCCCTGGTACTCGGGTGCAACATTCCAGACGCTTTACTAACACTCTCCCGACTTGGAGAGTCAGTGCCTTTAACCTCCTGTTTGGCCCAGTTTGCAATTTCTGTGGAAGATGAACAGGAATAGGGAGAACCAATGACAGACTAGCTGGAGGTGTCTGGACGGGCAAATTTAACTCTCATTTCCCACCAGGAAGAGGAATTAACCAAAGGCTCAGCGTGCCGTGCCGGAACCAGATTAGGGCCTGAAGCCATCCTGCGGTGTTGCGGCCAGCTCACGAGAAAGCGACTTGAAGAAAGGAGCTCAGGGGCACTGTAATTCACAAACCTGCAGAGTTATAAATGACAGCTATCGTCCAAAAATATACTGAAGTAAGGCTGCCAAGAGGACTTGAAAGCGGGGCAGAATTGCAGGAAACCGATTTCAGGAGGTAGACTGGAATTGCATTGAAAGCATAGGAAAAGAGGCAGAACGTCCACAATGATGCACTTGGCCAAAAAGGGCGTATGCGTTTTTTCCTGAATATATTCAGGAAAAAACGCATACGCCCTTTTTGGCCAACCAAGCAAGCTTGCAAAGGAAATCTGCACTACAATGAAGTCTCACTTCCCCCCGGTCAAAAGGGCCATCTGAAAAAAGTGTAAAATCCAGAAAGGCAGGACAGGCCATGGAGAACTGGGAGCCTTGTTATGCTGATGGGCGGGATGTAAATTGCCAACAGCCACTCGGGAGAAGTGTATGGTGTTTCCTGAAACATCTAAAAAACAAAGCAACAGAGCCTAGGGCACTTCCACTTATGGTCCTATAGCTTAGGGAAATTAAAATCAAAAAGACACAGCCACCCCAAAGGTTGGGACGGCTCTGTTTACAAGAACCTGGTTTACGGTACAAGTTCAATATCGCAGAAAGTGAAAAATGGATAAAGAAGTTGTGGTACTTACGTACAATGCAGTATCACTCAGCAATGAAATCTATGTCATCAGGCCCGTAGCAGCATAATGAGTGGATTCAGGTATGATGATTCTAACTGAAATAAGTCACACAGGAAAAGAAACATCATAAGATATCACTAATACACGGAATGTATCCTTGGCTACACAGGAACTGAATTACAAAACAGAACAGGGTCTCAAATTTAGAAACACAACTTATGCTTGCTTAAGGGGAAAGGTGAGTTGGGGTGCTGCATAAAACCAGAGATTGAAATGAGCACAGATAAAGTTCCTTAAGCCAAATATGGAATAGACAAGAGCTACTCCTTGCTCAACGAAATGGACTCAACACCCCATATTAAATGCCTAAGAGTGTACCTGACTAGGAAGTATCTTAAAACCTATGGATTGCTATGTCTCTGAAAGAGAATCAAGTGTGTGTACAGGGGCATAAACGCAGCAGTGATAGGATTGGAGAGGTTCGGTGAGCAAATGAAGACCCTTTGAAGTCATATTGCATGGTACCCATTCCACGGGTCTCAACTCTCCAGGTTTAAGGTATTCTTCCTTCAGCTAAAACATGCATGTGGAACCCAGAGTATGATCAACCGTGTGATCGGGAGACGTGTTCCAATATGTGTCAGTTTTCGTCCCCTGGTACTCGGGTGCAACATTCCAGACGCTTTACTAACACTCTCCCGACTTGGAGAGTCAGTGCCTTTAACCTCCTGTTTGGCCCAGTTTGCAATTTCTGCGGAAGATGAACAGGAATAGGGAGAACCAATGACAGACTAGCTGGAGGTGTCTGGACGGGCAAATTTAACTCTCATTTCCCACCAGGAAGAGGAATTAACCAAAGGCTCAGCGTGCCGTGCCGGAACCAGATTAGGGCCTGAAGCCATCCTGCGGTGTTGCGGCCAGCTCACGAGAAAGCGACTTGAAGAAAGGAGCTCAGGGGCACTGTAATTCACAAACCTGCAGAGTTATAAATGACAGCTATCGTCCAAAAATATACTGAAGTAAGGCTGCCAAGAGGACTTGAAAGCGGGGCAGAATTGCAGGAAACCGATTTCAGGAGGTAGACTGGAATTGCATTGAAAGCATAGGAAAAGAGGCAGAACGTCCACAATGATGCACTTGGCCAAAAAGGGCGTATGCGTTTTTTCCTGAATATATTCAGGAAAAAACGCATACGCCCTTTTTGGCCAACCAAGCAAGCTTGCAAAGGAAATCTGCACTACAATGAAGTCTCACTTCCCCCCGGTCAAAAGGGCCATCTGAAAAAAGTGTAAAATCCAGAAAGGCAGGACAGGCCATGGAGAACTGGGAGCCTTGTTATGCTGATGGGCGGGATGTAAATTGCCAACAGCCACTCGGGAGAAGTGTATGGTGTTTCCTGAAACATCTAAAAAACAAAGCAACAGAGCCTAGGGCACTTCCACTTATGGTCCTATAGCTTAGGGAAATTAAAATCAAAAAGACACAGCCACCCCAAAGGTTGGGACGGCTCTGTTTACAAGAACCTGGTTTACGGTACAAGTTCAATATCACAGAAAGTGAAAAATGGATAAAGAAGTTGTGGTACTTACGTACAATGCAGTATCACTCAGCAATGAAATCTATGTCATCAGGCCCGTAGCAGCATAATGAGTGGATTCAGGTATGATGATTCTAACTGAAATAAGTCACACAGGAAAAGAAACATCATAAGATATCACTAATACACGGAATGTAACCTTGGCTACACAGGAACTGAATTACAAAACAGAACAGGGTCTCAAATTTAGAAACCCAACTTATGCTTGCTTAAGGGGAAAGGTGAGTTGGGGTGCTGCATAAAACCAGAGATTGAAATGAGCACAGATAAAGTTCCTTAAGCCAAATATGGAATAGACAAGAGCTACTCCTTGCTCAACGAAATGGACTCAACACCCCATATTAAATGCCTAAGAGTGTACCTGACTAGGAAGTATCTTAAAACCTATGGATTGCTATGTCTCTGAAAGAGAATCAAGTGTGTGTACAGGGGCATAAACGCAGCAGTGATAGGATTGGAGAGGTTCGGTGAGCAAATGAAGACCCTTTGAAGTCATATTGCATGGTACCCATTCCACGGGTCTCAACTCTCCAGGTTTAAGGTATTCTTCCTTCAGCTAAAACATGCATGTGGAACCCAGAGTATGATCAACCGTGTGATCGGGAGACGTGTTCCAATATGTGTCAGTTTTCGTCCCCTGGTACTCGGGTGCAACATGCCAGACGCTTTACTAACACTCTCCCGACTTGGAGAGTCAGTGCCTTTAACCTCCTGTTTGGCCCAGTTTGCAATTTCTGCGGAAGATGAACAGGAATAGGGAGAACCAATGACAGACTAGCTGGAGGTGTCTGGACGGGCAAATTTAACTCTCATTTCCCACCAGGAAGAGGAATTAACCAAAGGCTCAGCGTGCCATGCCGGAACCAGATTAGGGCCTGAAGCCATCCTGCGGTGTTGCGGCCAGCTCACGAGAAAGCGACTTGAAGAAAGGAGCTCAGGGGCACTGTAATTCACAAACCTGCAGAGTTATAAATGACAGCTATCGTCCAAAAATATACTGAAGTAAGGCTGCCAAGAGGACTTGAACTTGGGGCAGAATTGCAGGAAACCGATTTCAGGAGGTAGACTGGAATTGCATTGAAAGCATAGGAAAAGAGGCAGAACGTCCACAATGATGCACTTGGCCAAAAAGTGCGTATGCGTTTTTTCCTGAATATATTCAGGAAAAAAAGCATACGCCCTTTTTGGCCAACCAAGCAAGCTTGCAAAGGAAATCTGCACTACAATGAAGTCTCACTTCCCCCCGGTCAAAAGGGCCATCTGAAAAAAGTGTAAAATCCAGAAAGGCAGGACAGGCCATGGAGAACTGGGAGCCTTGTTATGCTGATGGGCGGGATGTAAATTGCCAACAGCCACTCGGGAGAAGTGTATGGTGTTTCCTGAAACATCTAAAAAACAAAGCAACAGAGCCTAGGGCACTTCCACTTATGGTCCTATAGCTTAGGGAAATTAAAATCAAAAAGACACAGCCACCCCAAAGGTTGGGACGGCTCTGTTTACAAGAACCTGGTTTACGGTACAAGTTCAATATCGCAGAAAGTGAAAAATGGATAAAGAAGTTGTGGTACTTACGTACAATGCAGTATCACTCAGCAATGAAATCTATGTCATCAGGCCCGTAGCAGCATAATGAGTGGATTCAGGTATGATGATTCTAACTGAAATAAGTCACACAGGAAAAGAAACATCATAAGATATCACTAATACACGGAATGTAACCTTGGCTACACAGGAACTGAATTACAAAACAGAACAGGGTCTCAAATTTAGAAACCCAACTTATGCTTGCTTAAGGGGAAAGGTGAGTTGGGGTGCTGCATAAAACCAGAGATTGAAATGAGCACAGATAAAGTTCCTTAAGCCAAATATGGAATAGACAAGAGCTACTCCTTGCTCAACGAAATGGACTCAACACCCCATATTAAATGCCTAAGAGTGTACCTGACTAGGAAGTATCTTAAAACCTATGGATTGCTATGTCTCTGAAAGAGAATCAAGTGTGTGTACAGGGGCATAAACGCAGCAGTGATAGGATTGGAGAGGTTCGGTGAGCAAATGAAGACCCTTTGAAGTCATATTGCATGGTACCCATTCCACGGGTCTCAACTCTCCAGGTTTAAGGTATTCTTCCTTCAGCTAAAACATGCATGTGGAACCCAGAGTATGATCAACCGTGTGATCGGGAGACGTGTTCCAATATGTGTCAGTTTTCGTCCCCTGGTACTCGGGTGCAACATTCCAGACGCTTTACTAACACTCTCCCGACTTGGAGAGTCAGTGCCTTTAACCTCCTGTTTGGCCCAGTTTGCAATTTCTGCGGAAGATGAACAGGAATAGGGAGAACCAATGACAGACTAGCTGGAGGTGTCTGGACGGGCAAATTTAACTCTCATTTCCCACCAGGAAGAGGAATTAACCAAAGGCTCAGCGTGCCGTGCCGGAACCAGATTAGGGCCTGAAGCCATCCTGCAGTGTTGCGGCCAGCTCACGAGAAAGCGAGTTGAAGAAAGGAGCTCAGGGGCACTGTAATTCACAAACCTGCAGAGTTATAAATGACAGCTATCGTCCAAAAATATACTGAAGTAAGGCTGCCAAGAGGACTTGAAAGCGGGGCAGAATTGCAGGAAACCGATTTCAGGAGGTAGACTGGAATTGCATTTAAAGCATAGGAAAAGAGGCAGAACGTCCACAATGATGCACTTGGCCAAAAAGGGCGTATGCGTTTTTTCCTGAATATATTCAGGAAAAAACGCATACGCCCTTTTTGGCCAACCAAGCAAGCTTGCAAAGGAAATCTGCACTACAATGAAGTCTCACTTCCCCCCGGTCAAAAGGGCCATCTGAAAAAAGTGTAAAATCCAGAAAGGCAGGACAGGCCATGGAGAACTGGGAGCCTTGTTATGCTGATGGGCGGGATGTAAATTGCCAACAGCCACTCGGGAGAAGTGTATGGTGTTTCCTGAAACATCTAAAAAACAAAGCGACAGAGCCTAGGGCACTTCCACTTATGGTCCTATAGCTTAGGGAAATTAAAATCAAAAGACACAGCCACCCCAAAGGTTGGGACGGCTCTGTTTACAAGAACCTGGTTTACAGTACAAGTTCAATATCGCAGAAAGTGAAAAATGGATAAAGAAGTTGTGGTACTTACGTACAATGCAATATCACTCAGCAATGAAATCTATGTCATCAGGCCCGTAGCAGCATAATGAGTGGATTCAGGTACGATGATTCTAACTGAAATAAGTCACACAGAAAAAGAAACATCATAAGATATCACTAATACACGGAATGTAACCTTGGCTACACAGGAACTGAATTACAAAACAGAACAGGGTCTCAAATTTAGAAACCCAACTTATGCTTGCTTAAGGGGAAAGGTGAGTTGGGGTGCTGCATAAAACCAGAGATTGAAATGAGCACAGATAAAGTTCCTTAAGCCAAATATGGAATAGACAAGAGCTACTCCTTGCTCAACGAAATGGACTCAACACCCCATATTAAATGCCTAAGAGTGTACCTGACTAGGAAGTATCTTAAAACCTATGGATTGCTATGTCTCTGAAAGAGAATCAAGTGTGTGTACAGGGGCATAAACGCAGCAGTGATAGGATTGGAGAGGTTCGGTGAGCAAATGAAGACCCTTTGAAGTCATATTGCATGGTACCCATTCCACGGGTCTCAACTCTCCAGGTTTAAGGTATTCTTCCTTCAGCTAAAACATGCATGTGGAACCCAGAGTATGATCAACCGTGTGATCGGGAGACGTGTTCCAATATGTGTCAGTTTTCGTCCCCTGGTACTCGGGTGCAACATTCCAGACGCTTTACTAACACTCTCCCGACTTGGAGAGTCAGTGCCTTTAACCTCCTGTTTGGCCCAGTTTGCAATTTCTGCGGAAGATGAACAGGAATAGGGAGAACCAATGACAGACTAGCTGGAGGTGTCTGGACGGGCAAATTTAACTCTCATTTCCCACCAGGAAGAGGAATTAACCAAAGGCTCAGCGTGCCGTGCCGGAACCAGATTAGGGCCTGAAGCCATCCTGCGGTGTTGCGGCCAGCTCACGAGAAAGCGACATGAAGAAAGGAGCTCAGGGGCACTGTAATTCACAAACCTGCAGAGTTATAAATGACAGCTATCGTCCAAAAATATACTGAAGTAAGGCTGCCAAGAGGACTTGAAAGCGGGGCAGAATTGCAGGAAACCGATTTCAGGAGGTAGACTGGAATTGCATTGAAAGCATAGGAAAAGAGGCAGAACGTCCACAATGATGCACTTGGCCAAAAAGGGCGTATGCGTTTTTTCCTGAATATATTCAGGAAAAAACGCATACGCCCTTTTTGGCCAAGCAAGCAAGCTTGCAAAGGAAATCTGCACTACAATGAAGTCTCACTTCCCCCCGGTCAAAAGGGCCATCTGAAAAAAGTGTAAAATCCAGAAAGGCAGGACAGGCCATGGAGAACTGGGAGCCTTGTTATGCTGATGGGCGGGATGTAAATTGCCAACAGCCACTCGGGAGAAGTGTATGGTGTTTCCTGAAACATCTAAAAAACAAAGCAACAGAGCCTAGGGCACTTCCACTTATGGTCCTATAGCTTAGGGAAATTAAAATCAAAAGACACAGCCACCCCAAAGGTTGGGACGGCTCTGTTTACAAGAACCTGGTTTACGGTACAAGTTCAATATCGCAGAAAGTGAACAATGGATAAAGAAGTTGTGGTACTTACGTACAATGCAATATCACTCAGCAATGAAATCTATGTCATCAGGCCCGTAGCAGCATAATGAGTGGATTCAGGTATGATGATTCTAACTGAAATAAGTCACACAGAAAAAGAAACATCATAAGATATCACTAATACTCGGAATGTAAACTTGGCTACACAGGAACTGAATTCCAAAACAGAACAGGGTCTCAAATTTAGAAACACAACTTATGCTTGCTTAAGGGGAAAGGTGAGTTGGGGTGCTGCATAAAACCAGAGATTGAAATGAGCACAGATAAAGTTCCTTAAGCCAAATATGGAATAGACAAGAGCTACTCCTTGCTCAACGAAATGGACTCAACACCCCATATTAAATGCCTAAGAGTGTACCTGACTAGGAAGTATCTTAAAACCTATGGATTGCTATGTCTCTGAAAGAGAATCAAGTGTGTGTACAGGGGCATAAACACAGCAGTGATAGGATTGGAGAGGTTCGGTGAGCAAATGAAGACCCTTTGAAGTCATATTGCATGGTACCCATTCCACGGGTCTCAACTCTCCAGGTTTAAGGTATTCTTCCTTCAGCTAAAACATGCATGTGGAACCCAGAGTATGATCAACCGTGTGATCGGGAGACGTGTTCCAATATGTGTCAGTTTTCGTCCCCTGGTACTCGGGTGCAACATTCCAGACGCTTTACTAACACTCTCCCGACTTGGAGAGTCAGTGCCTTTAACCTCCTGTTTGGCCCAGTTTGCAATTTCTGCGGAAGATGAACAGGAATAGGGAGAACCAATGACAGACTAGCTGGAGGTGTCTGGACGGGCAAATTTAACTCTCATTTCCCACCAGGAAGAGGAATTAACCAAAGGCTCAGCGTGCCGTGCCGGAACCAGATTAGGGCCTGAAGCCATCCTGCGGTGTTGCGGCCAGCTCACGAGAAAGCGAGTTGAAGAAAGGAGCTCAGGGGCACTGTAATTCACAAACCTGCAGAGTTATAAATGACAGCTATCGTCCAAAAATATACTGAAGTAAGGCTGCCAAGAGGACTTGAAAGCGGGGCAGAATTGCAGGAAACCGATTTCAGGAGGTAGACTGGAATTGCATTGAAAGCATAGGAAAAGAGGCAGAACGTCCACAATGATGCACTTGGCCAAAAAGGGCGTATGCGTTTTTTCCTGAATATATTCAGGAAAAAACGCATACGCCCTTTTTGGCCAAGCAAGCAAGCTTGCAAAGGAAATCTGCACTACAATGAAGTCTCACTTCCCCCCGGTCAAAAGGGCCATCTGAAAAAAGTGTAAAATCCAGAAAGGCAGGACAGGCCATGGAGAACTGGGAGCCTTGTTATGCTGATGGGCGGGATGTAAATTGCCAACAGCCACTCGGGAGAAGTGTATGGTGTTTCCTGAAACATCTAAAAAACAAAGCAACAGAGCCTAGGGCACTTCCACTTATGGTCCTATAGCTTAGGGAAATTAAAATCAAAAAGACACAGCCACCCCAAAGGTTGGGACGGCTCTGTTTACAAGAACCTGGTTTACGGTACAAGTTCAATATCGCAGAAAGTGAAAAATGGATAAAGAAGTTGTGGTACTTACGTACAATGCAGTATCACTCAGCAATGAAATCTATGTCATCAGGCCCGTAGCAGCATAATGAGTGGATTCAGGTATGATGATTCTAACTGAAATAAGTCACACAGGAAAAGAAACATCATAAGATATCACTAATACACGGAATGTAACCTTGGCTACACAGGAACTGAATTACAAAACAGAACAGGGTCTCAAATTTAGAAACCCAACTTATGCTTGCTTAAGGGGAAAGGTGAGTTGGGGTGCTGCATAAAACCAGAGATTGAAATGAGCACAGATAAAGTTCCTTAAGCCAAATATGGAATAGACAAGAGCTACTCCTTGCTCAACGAAATGGACTCAACACCCCATATTAAATGCCTAAGAGTGTACCTGACTAGGAAGTATCTTAAAACCTATGGATTGCTATGTCTCTGAAAGAGAATCAAGTGTGTGTACAGGGGCATAAACGCAGCAGTGATAGGATTGGAGAGGTTCGGTGAGCAAATGAAGACCCTTTGAAGTCATATTGCATGGTACCCATTCCACGGGTCTCAACTCTCCAGGTTTAAGGTATTCTTCCTTCAGCTAAAACATGCATGTGGAACCCAGAGTATGATCAACCGTGTGATCGGGAGACGTGTTCCAATATGTGTCAGTTTTCGTCCCCTGGTACTCGGGTGCAACATTCCAGACGCTTTACTAACACTCTCCCGACTTGGAGAGTCAGTGCCTTTAACCTCCTGTTTGGCCCAGTTTGCAATTTCTGTGGAAGATGAACAGGAATAGGGAGAAACAATGACAGACTAGCTGGAGGTGTCTGGACGGGCAAATTTAACTCTCATTTCCCACCAGGAAGAGGAATTAACCAAAGGCTCAGCGTGCCGTGCCGGAACCAGATTAGGGCCTGAAGCCATCCTGCGGTGTTGCGGCCAGCTCACGAGAAAGCGACTTGAAGAAAGGAGCTCAGGGGCACTGTAATTCACAAACCTGCAGAGTTATAAATGACAGCTATCGTCCAAAAATATACTGAAGTAAGGCTGCCAAGAGGACTTGAAAGCGGGGCAGAATTGCAGGAAACCGATTTCAGGAGGTAGACTGGAATTGCATTGAAAGCATAGGAAAAGAGGCAGAACGTCCACAATGATGCACTTGGCCAAAAAGGGCGTATGCGTTTTTTCCTGAATATATTCAGGAAAAAACGCATACGCCCTTTTTGGCCAAGCAAGCAAGCTTGCAAAGGAAATCTGCACTACAATGAAGTCTCACTTCCCCCCGGTCAAAAGGGCCATCTGAAAAAAGTGTAAAATCCAGAAAGGCAGGACAGGCCATGGAGAACTGGGAGCCTTGTTATGCTGATGGGCGGGATGTAAATTGCCAACAGCCACTCGGGAGAAGTGTATGGTGTTTCCTGAAACATCTAAAAAACAAAGCAACAGAGCCTAGGGCACTTCCACTTATGGTCCTATAGCTTAGGGAAATTAAAATCAAAAAGACACAGCCACCCCAAAGGTTGGGACGGCTCTGTTTACAAGAACCTGGTTTACGGTACAAGTTCAATATCGCAGAAAGTGAAAAATGGATAAAGAAGTTGTGGTACTTACGTACAATGCAGTATCACTCAGCAATGAAATCTATGTCATCAGGCCCGTAGCAGCATAATGAGTGGATTCAGGTATGATGATTCTAACTGAAATAAGTCACACAGGAAAAGAAACATCATAAGATATCACTAATACACGGAATGTAACCTTGGCTACACAGGAACTGAATTACAAAACAGAACAGGGTCTCAAATTTAGAAACCCAACTTATGCTTGCTTAAGGGGAAAGGTGAGTTGGGGTGCTGCATAAAACCAGAGATTGAAATGAGCACAGATAAAGTTCCTTAAGCCAAATATGGAATAGACAAGAGCTACTCCTTGCTCAACGAAATGGACTCAACACCCCATATTAAATGCCTAAGAGTGTACCTGACTAGGAAGTATCTTAAAACCTATGGATTGCTATGTCTCTGAAAGAGAATCAAGTGTGTGTACAGGGGCATAAACGCAGCAGTGATAGGATTGGAGAGGTTCGGTGAGCAAATGAAGACCCTTTGAAGTCATATTGCATGGTACCCATTCCACGGGTCTCAACTCTCCAGGTTTAAGGTATTCTTCCTTCAGCTAAAACATGCATGTGGAACCCAGAGTATGATCAACCGTGTGATCGGGAGACGTGTTCCAATATGTCTCAGTTTTCGTCCCCTGGTACTCGGGTGCAACATTCCAGACGCTTTACTAACACTCTCCCGACTTGGAGAGTCAGTGCCTTTAACCTCCTGTTTGGCCCAGTTTGCAATTTCTGCGGAAGATGAACAGGAATAGGGAGAACCAATGACAGACTAGCTGGAGGTGTCTGGACGGGCAAATTTAACTCTCATTTCCCACCAGGAAGAGGAATTAACCAAAGGCTCAGCGTGCCGTGCCGGAACCAGATTAGGGCCTGAAGCCATCCTGCGGTGTTGCGGCCAGCTCACGAGAAAGCGAGTTGAAGAAAGGAGCTCAGGGGCACTGTAATTCACAAACCTGCAGAGTTATAAATGACAGCTATCGTCCAAAAATATACTGAAGTAAGGCTGCCAAGAGGACTTGAAAGCGGGGCAGAATTGCAGGAAACCGATTTCAGGAGGTAGACTGGAATTGCATTTAAAGCATAGGAAAAGAGGCAGAACGTCCACAATGATGCACTTGGCCAAAAAGGGCGTATGCGTTTTTTCCTGAATATATTCAGGAAAAAACGCATACGCCCTTTTTGGCCAACCAAGCAAGCTTGCAAAGGAAATCTGCACTACAATGAAGTCTCACTTCCCCCCGGTCAAAAGGGCCATCTGAAAAAAGTGTAAAATCCAGAAAGGCAGGACAGGCCATGGAGAACTGGGAGCCTTGTTATGCTGATGGGCGGGATGTAAATTGCCAACAGCCACTCGGGAGAAGTGTATGGTGTTTCCTGAAACATCTAAAAAACAAAGCAACAGAGCCTAGGGCACTTCCACTTATGGTCCTATAGCTTAGGGAAATTAAAATCAAAAAGACACAGCCACCCCAAAGGTTGGGACGGCTCTGTTTACAAGAACCTGGTTTACGGTACAAGTTCAATATCGCAGAAAGTGAAAAATGGATAAAGAAGTTGTGGTACTTACGTACAATGCAGTATCACTCAGCAATGAAATCTATGTCATCAGGCCCGTAGCAGCATAATGAGTGGAGTCAGGCACGATGATTCTAACTGAAATAAGTCACACAGGAAAAGAAACATCATAAGATATCACTAATACACGGAATGTAACCTTGGCTACACAGGAACTGAATTACAAAACAGAACAGGGTCTCAAATTTAGAAACCCAACTTATGCTTGCTTAAGGGGAAAGGTGAGTTGGGGTGCTGCATAAAACCAGAGATTGAAATGAGCACAGATAAAGTTCCTTAAGCCAAATATGGAATAGACAAGAGCTACTCCTTGCTCAACGAAATGGACTCAACACCCCATATTAAATGCCTAAGAGTGTACCTGACTAGGAAGTATCTTAAAACCTATGGATTGCTATGTCTCTGAAAGAGAATCAAGTGTGTGTACAGGGGCATAAACGCAGCAGTGATAGGATTGGAGAGGTTCGGTGAGCAAATGAAGACCCTTTGAAGTCATATTGCATGGTACCCATTCCACGGGTCTCAACTCTCCAGGTTTAAGGTATTCTTCCTTCAGCTAAAACATGCATGTGGAACCCAGAGTATGATCAACCGTGTGATCGGGAGACGTGTTCCAATATGTGTCAGTTTTCGTCCCCTGGTACTCGGGTGCAACATTCCAGACGCTTTACTAACACTCTCCCGACTTGGAGAGTCAGTGCCTTTAACCTCCTGTTTGGCCCAGTTTGCAATTTCTGTGGAAGATGAACAGGAATAGGGAGAACCAATGACAGACTAGCTGGAGGTGTCTGGACGGGCAAATTTAACTCTCATTTCCCACCAGGAAGAGGAATTAACCAAAGGCTCAGCGTGCCGTGCCGGAACCAGATTAGGGCCTGAAGCCATCCTGCGGTGTTGCGGCCAGCTCACGAGAAAGCGAGTTGAAGAAAGGAGCTCAGGGGCACTGTAATTCACAAACCTGCAGAGTTATAAATGACAGCTATCGTCCAAAAATATACTGAAGTAAGGCTGCCAAGAGGACTTGAAAGCGGGGCAGAATTGCAGGAAACCGATTTCAGGAGGTAGACTGGAATTGCATTGAAAGCATAGGAAAAGAGGCAGAACGTCCACAATGATGCACTTGGCCAAAAAGGGCGTATGCGTTTTTTCCTGAATATATTCAGGAAAAAACGCATACGCCCTTTTTGGCCAACCAAGCAAGCTTGCAAAGGAAATCTGCACTACAATGAAGTCTCACTTCCCCCCGGTCAAAAGGGCCATCTGAAAAAAGTGTAAAATCCAGAAAGGCAGGACAGGCCATGGAGAACTGGGAGCCTTGTTATGCTGATGGGCGGGATGTAAATTGCCAACAGCCACTCGGGAGAAGTGTATGGTGTTTCCTGAAACATCTAAAAAGCAAAGCAACAGAGCCTAGGGCACTTCCACTTATGGTCCTATAGCTTAGGGAAATTAAAATCAAAAGACACAGCCACCCCAAAGGTTGGGACGGCTCTGTTTACAAGAACCTGGTTTACAGTACAAGTTCAATATCGCAGAAAGTGAAAAATGGATAAAGAAGTTGTAGTACTTACGTACAATGCAGTATCACTCAGCAATGAAATCTATGTCATCAGGCCCGTAGCAGCATAATGAGTGGATTCAGGTATGATGATTCTAACTGAAATAAGTCACACAGAAAAAGAAACATCATAAGATATCACTAATACACGGAATGTAACCTTGGTTACACAGGAACTGAATTACAAAACAGAACAGGGTCTCAAATTTAGAAACCCAACTTATGCTTGCTTAAGGGGAAAGGTGAGTTGGGGTGCTGCATAAAACCAGAGATTGAAATGAGCACAGATAAAGTTCCTTAAGCCAAATATGGAATAGACAAGAGCTACTCCTTGCTCAACGAAATGGACTCAACACCCCATATTAAATGCCTAAGAGTGTACCTGACTAGGAAGTATCTTAAAACCTATGGATTGCTATGTCTCTGAAAGAGAATCAAGTGTGTGTACAGGGGCATAAACGCAGCAGTGATAGGATTGGAGAGGTTCGGTGAGCAAATGAAGACCCTTTGAAGTCATATTGCATGGTACCCATTCCACGGGTCTCAACTCTCCAGGTTTAAGGTATTCTTCCTTCAGCTAAAACATGCATGTGGAACCCAGAGTATGATCAACCGTGTGATCGGGAGACGTGTTCCAATATGTGTCAGTTTTCGTCCCCTGGTACTCGGGTGCAACATTCCAGACGCTTTACTAACACTCTCCCGACTTGGAGAGTCAGTGCCTTTAACCTCCTGTTTGGCCCAGTTTGCAATTTCTGTGGAAGATGAACAGGAATAGGGAGAACCAATGACAGACTAGCTGGAGGTGTCTGGACGGGCAAATTTAACTCTCATTTCCCACCAGGAAGAGGAATTAACCAAAGGCTCAGCGTGCCGTGCCGGAACCAGATTAGGGCCTGAAGCCATCCTGCGGTGTTGCGGCCAGCTCACGAGAAAGCGAGTTGAAGAAAGGAGCTCAGGGGCACTGTAATTCACAAACCTGCAGAGTTATAAATGACAGCTATCGTCCAAAAATATACTGAAGTAAGGCTGCCAAGAGGACTTGAAAGCGGGGCAGAATTGCAGGAAACCGATTTCAGGAGGTAGACTGGAATTGCATTGAAAGCATAGGAAAAGAGGCAGAACGTCCACAATGATGCACTTGGCCAAAAAGGGCGTATGCGTTTTTTCCTGAATATATTCAGGAAAAAACGCATACGCCCTTTTTGGCCAACCAAGCAAGCTTGCAAAGGAAATCTGCACTACAATGAAGTCTCACTTCCCCCCGGTCAAAAGGGCCATCTGAAAAAAGTGTAAAATCCAGAAAGGCAGGACAGGCCATGGAGAACTGGGAGCCTTGTTATGCTGATGGGCGGGATGTAAATTGCCAACAGCCACTCGGGAGAAGTGTATGGTGTTTCCTGAAACATCTAAAAAGCAAAGCAACAGAGCCTAGGGCACTTCCACTTATGGTCCTATAGCTTAGGGAAATTAAAATCAAAAGACACAGCCACCCCAAAGGTTGGGACAGCTCTGTTTACAAGAACCTGGTTTACAGTACAAGTTCAATATCGCAGAAAGTGAAAAATGGATAAAGAAGTTGTAGTACTTACGTACAATGCAGTATCACTCAGCAATGAAATCTATGTCATCAGGCCCGTAGCAGCATAATGAGTGGATTCAGGTATGATGATTCTAACTGAAATAAGTCACACAGAAAAAGAAACATCATAAGATATCACTAATACACGGAATGTAACCTTGGTTACACAGGAACTGAATTACAAAACAGAACAGGGTCTCAAATTTAGAAACCCAACTTATGCTTGCTTAAGGGGAAAGGTGAGTTGGGGTGCTGCATAAAACCAGAGATTGAAATGAGCACAGATAAAGTTCCTTAAGCCAAATATGGAATAGACAAGAGCTACTCCTTGCTCAACGAAATGGACTCAACACCCCATATTAAATGCCTAAGAGTGTACCTGACTAGGAAGTATCTTAAAACCTATGGATTGCTATGTCTCTGAAAGAGAATCAAGTGTGTGTACAGGGGCATAAACGCAGCAGTGATAGGATTGGAGAGGTTCGGTGAGCAAATGAAGACCCTTTGAAGTCATATTGCATGGTACCCATTCCACGGGTCTCAACTCTCCAGGTTTAAGGTATTCTTCCTTCAGCTAAAACATGCATGTGGAACCCAGAGTATGATCAACCGTGTGATCGGGAGACGTGTTCCAATATGTGTCAGTTTTCGTCCCCTGGTACTCGGGTGCAACATTCCAGACGCTTTACTAACACTCTCCCGACTTGGAGAGTCAGTGCCTTTAACCTCCTGTTTGGCCCAGTTTGCAATTTCTGTGGAAGATGAACAGGAATAGGGAGAACCAATGACAGACTAGCTGGAGGTGTCTGGACGGGCAAATTTAACTCTCATTTCCCACCAGGAAGAGGAATTAACCAAAGGCTCAGCGTGCCGTGCCGGAACCAGATTAGGGCCTGAAGCCATCCTGCGGTGTTGCGGCCAGCTCACGAGAAAGCGAGTTGAAGAAAGGAGCTCAGGGGCACTGTAATTCACAAACCTGCAGAGTTATAAATGACAGCTATCGTCCAAAAATATACTGAAGTAAGGCTGCCAAGAGGACTTGAAAGCGGGGCAGAATTGCAGGAAACCGATTTCAGGAGGTAGACTGGAATTGCATTGAAAGCATAGGAAAAGAGGCAGAACGTCCACAATGATGCACTTGGCCAAAAAGGGCGTATGCGTTTTTTCCTGAATATATTCAGGAAAAAACGCATACGCCCTTTTTGGCCAACCAAGCAAGCTTGCAAAGGAAATCTGCACTACAATGAAGTCTCACTTCCCCCCGGTCAAAAGGGCCATCTGAAAAAAGTGTAAAATCCAGAAAGGCAGGACAGGCCATGGAGAACTGGGAGCCTTGTTATGCTGATGGGCGGGATGTAAATTGCCAACAGCCACTCGGGAGAAGTGTATGGTGTTTCCTGAAACATCTAAAAAGCAAAGCAACAGAGCCTAGGGCACTTCCACTTATGGTCCTATAGCTTAGGGAAATTAAAATCAAAAGACACAGCCACCCCAAAGGTTGGGACGGCTCTGTTTACAAGAACCTGGTTTACAGTACAAGTTCAATATCGCAGAAAGTGAAAAATGGATAAAGAAGTTGTGGTACTTACGTACAATGCAGTATCACTCAGCAATGAAATCTATGTCATCAGGCCCGTAGCAGCATAATGAGTGGATTCAGGTATGATGATTCTAACTGAAATAAGTCACACAGAAAAAGAAACATCATAAGATATCACTAATACACGGAATGTAACCTTGGTTACACAGGAACTGAATTACAAAACAGAACAGGGTCTCAAATTTAGAAACCCAACTTATGCTTGCTTAAGGGGAAAGGTGAGTTGGGGTGCTGCATAAAACCAGAGATTGAAATGAGCACAGATAAAGTTCCTTAAGCCAAATATGGAATAGACAAGAGCTACTCCTTGCTCAGCGAAATGGACTCAACACCCCATATTAAATGCCTAAGAGTGTACCTGACTAGGAAGTATCTTAAAACCTATGGATTGCTATGTCTCTGAAAGAGAATCAAGTGTGTGTACAGGGGCATAAACGCAGCAGTGATAGGATTGGAGAGGTTCGGTGAGCAAATGAAGACCCTTTGAAGTCATATTGCATGGTACCCATTCCACGGGTCTCAACTCTCCAGGTTTAAGGTATTCTTCCTTCAGCTAAACCATGCATGTGGAACCCAGAGTATGATCAACCGTGTGATCGGGAGACGTGTTCCAATATGTGTCAGTTTTCGTCCCCTGGTAAGCGGGTGCAACATTCCAGACGCTTTACTAACACTCTCCCGACTTGGAGAGTCAGTGCCTTTAACCTCCTGTTTGGCCCAGTTTGCAATTTCTGCGGAAGATGAACAGGAATAGGGAGAACCAATGACAGACTAGCTGGAGGTGTCTGGACGGGCAAATTTAACTCTCATTTCCCACCAGGAAGAGGAATTAACCAAAGGCTCAGCGTGCCGTGCCGGAACCAGATTAGGGCCTGAAGCCATCCTGCGGTGTTGCGGCCAGCTCACGAGAAAGCGAGTTGAAGAAAGGAGCTCAGGGGCACTGTAATTCACAAACCTGCAGAGTTATAAATGACAGCTATCGTCCAAAAATATACTGAAGTAAGGCTGCCAAGAGGACTTGAACTTGGGGCAGAATTGCAGGAAACCGATTTCAGGAGGTAGACTGGAATTGCATTGAAAGCATAGGAAAAGAGGCAGAACGTCCACAATGATGCACTTGGCCAAAAAGGGCGTATGCGTTTTTTCCTGAATATATTCAGGAAAAAACGCATACGCCCTTTTTGGCCAACCAAGCAAGCTTGCAAAGGAAATCTGCACTACAATGAAGTCTCACTTCCCCCCGGTCAAAAGGGCCATCTGAAAAAAGTGTAAAATCCAGAAAGGCAGGACAGGCCATGGAGAACTGGGAGCCTTGTTATGCTGATGGGCGGGATGTAAATTGCCAACAGCCACTCGGGAGAAGTGTATGGTGTTTCCTGAAACATCTAAAAAACAAAGCAACAGAGCCTAGGGCACTTCCACTTATGGTCCTATAGCTTAGGGAAATTAAAATCAAAAAGACACAGCCACCCCAAAGGTTGGGACGGCTCTGTTTACAAGAACCTGGTTTACGGTACAAGTTCAATATCGCAGAAAGTGAAAAATGGATAAAGAAGTTGTGGTACTTACGTACAATGCAGTATCACTCAGCAATGAAATCTATGTCATCAGGCCCGTAGCAGCATAATGAGTGGATTCAGGTATGATGATTCTAACTGAAATAAGTCACACAGGAAAAGAAACATCATAAGATATCACTAATACACGGAATGTAACCTTGGCTACACAGGAACTGAATTACAAAACAGAACAGGGTCTCAAATTTAGAAACCCAACTTATGCTTGCTTAAGGGGAAAGGTGAGTTGGGGTGCTGCATAAAACCAGAGATTGAAATGAGCACAGATAAAGTTCCTTAAGCCAAATATGGAATAGACAAGAGCTACTCCTTGCTCAACGAAATGGACTCAACACCCCATATTAAATGCCTAAGAGTGTACCTGACTAGGAAGTATCTTAAAACCTATGGATTGCTATGTCTCTGAAAGAGAATCAAGTGTGTGTACAGGGGCATAAACGCAGCAGTGATAGGATTGGAGAGGTTCGGTGAGCAAATGAAGACCCTTTGAAGTCATATTGCATGGTACCCATTCCACGGGTCTCAACTCTCCAGGTTTAAGGTATTCTTCCTTCAGCTAAAACATGCATGTGGAACCCAGAGTATGATCAACCGTGTGATCGGGAGACGTGTTCCAATATGTGTCAGTTTTCGTCCCCTGGTACTCGGGTGCAACATTCCAGACGCTTTACTAACACTCTCCCGACTTGGAGAGTCAGTGCCTTTAACCTCCTGTTTGGCCCAGTTTGCAATTTCTGCGGAAGATGAACAGGAATAGGGAGAACCAATGACAGACTAGCTGGAGGTGTCTGGACGGGCAAATTTAACTCTCATTTCCCACCAGGAAGAGGAATTAACCAAAGGCTCAGCGTGCCGTGCCGGAACCAGATTAGGGCCTGAAGCCATCCTGCAGTGTTGCGGCCAGCTCACGAGAAAGCGAGTTGAAGAAAGGAGCTCAGGGGCACTGTAATTCACAAACCTGCAGAGTTATAAATGACAGCTATCGTCCAAAAATATACTGAAGTAAGGCTGCCAAGAGGACTTGAAAGCGGGGCAGAATTGCAGGAAACCGATTTCAGGAGGTAGACTGGAATTGCATTTAAAGCATAGGAAAAGAGGCAGAACGTCCACAATGATGCACTTGGCCAAAAAGGGCGTATGCGTTTTTTCCTGAATATATTCAGGAAAAAACGCATACGCCCTTTTTGGCCAACCAAGCAAGCTTGCAAAGGAAATCTGCACTACAATGAAGTCTCACTTCCCCCCGGTCAAAAGGGCCATCTGAAAAAAGTGTAAAATCCAGAAAGGCAGGACAGGCCATGGAGAACTGGGAGCCTTGTTATGCTGATGGGCGGGATGTCAATTGCCAACAGCCACTCGGGAGAAGTGTATGGTGTTTCCTGAAACATCTAAAAAAAAAAGCAACAGAGCCTAGGGCACTTCCACTTATGGTCCTATAGCTTAGGGAAATTAAAATCAAAAGACATAGCCACCCCAAATGTTGGGACGGCTCTGTTTACAAGAACCTGGTTTACGGTACAAGTTCAATATCGCAGAAAGTGAAAAATGGATAAAGAAGTTGTGGTACTTACGTACAATGCAATATCACTCAGCAAGGAAATCTATGTCATCAGGCCCGTAGCAGCATAATGAGTGGATTCAGGTATGATGATTCTAACTGAAATAAGTCACACAGAAAAAGAAACATCATAAGATATCACTAATACACGGAATGTAAACTTGGCTACACAGGAACTGAATTACAAAACAGAACAGGGTCTCAAATTTAGAAACCCAACTTATGCTTGCTTAAGGGGAAAGGTGAGTTGGGGTGCTGCATAAAACCAGAGATTGAAATGAGCACAGATAAAGTTCCTTAAGCCAAATATGGAATAGACAAGAGCTACTCCTTGCTCAACGAAATGGACTCAACACCCCATGTTAAATGCCTAAGAGTGTACCTGACTAGGAAGTATCTTAAAACCCATGGATTGCTATGTCTCTGAAAGAGAATCAAGTGTGTGTACAGGGGCATAAACGCAGCAGTGATAGGATTGGAGAGGTTCGGTGAGCAAATGAAGACCCTTTGAAGTCATATTGCATGGTACCCATTCCACGGGTCTCAACTCTCCAGGTTTAAGGTATTCTTCCTTCAGCTAAAACATGCATGTGGAACCCAGAGTATGATCAACCGTGTGATCGGGAGACGTGTTCCAATATGTCTCAGTTTTCGTCCCCTGGTACTCGGGTGCAACATGCCAGACGCTTTACTAACACTCTCCCGACTTGGAGAGTCAGTGCCTTTAACCTCCTGTTTGGCCCAGTTTGCAATTTCTGCGGAAGATGAACAGGAATAGGGAGAACCAATGACAGACTAGCTGGAGGTGTCTGGACGGGCAAATTTAACTCTCATTTCCCACCAGGAAGAGGAATTAACCAAAGGCTCAGCGTGCCGTGCCAGAACCAGATTAGGGCCTGAAGCCATCCTGCGGTGTTGCCGCCAGCTCACGAGAAAGCGAGTTGAAGAAAGGAGCTCAGGGGCACTGTAATTCACAAACCTGCAGAGTTATAAATGACAGCTATCGTCCAAAAATATACTGAAGTAAGGCTGCCAAGAGGACTTGAAAGCGGGGCAGAATTGCAGGAAACCGATTTCAGGAGGTAGACTGGAATTGCATTGAAAGCATAGGAAAAGAGGCAGAACGTCCACAATGATGCACTTGGCCAAAAAGGGCGTATGCGTTTTTTCCTGAATATATTCAGGAAAAAACGCATACGCCCTATTTGGCCAACCAAGCAAGCTTGCAAAGGAAATCTGCACTACAATGAAGTCTCACTTCCCCCCGGTCAAAAGGGCCATCTGAAAAAAGTGTAAAATCCAGAAAGGCAGGACAGGCCATGGAGAACTGGGAGCCTTGTTATGCTGATGGGCGGGATGTCAATTGCCAACAGCCACTCGGGAGAAGTGTATGGTGTTTCCTGAAACATCTAAAAAACAAAGCAACAGAGCCTAGGGCACTTCCACTTATGGTCCTATAGCTTAGGGAAATTAAAATCAAAAAGACACAGCCACCCCAAAGGTTGGGACGGCTCTGTTTACAAGAACCTGGTTTACGGTACAAGTTCAATATCGCAGAAAGTGAAAAATGGATAAAGAAGTTGTGGTACTTACGTACAATGCAGTATCACTCAGCAATGAAATCTATGTCATCAGGCCCGTAGTAGCATAATGAGTGGATTCAGGTATGATGATTCTAACTGAAATAAGTCACACAGGAAAAGAAACATCATAAGATATCACTAATACACGGAATGTAACCTTGGCTACACAGGAACTGAATTACAAAACAGAACAGGGTCTCAAATTTAGAAACCCAACTTATGCTTGCTTAAGGGGAAAGGTGAGTTGGGGTGCTGCATAAAACCAGAGATTGAAATGAGCACAGATAAAGTTCCTTAAGCCAAATATGGAATAGACAAGAGCTACTCCTTGCTCAACGAAATGGACTCAACACCCCATACTAAATGCCTAAGAGTGTACCTGACTAGGAAGTATCTTAAAACCTATGGATTGCTATGTCTCTGAAAGAGAATCAAGTGTGTGTACAGGGGCATAAACGCAGCAGTGATAGGATTGGAGAGGTTCGGTGAGCAAATGAAGACCCTTTGAAGTCATATTGCATGGTACCCATTCCACGGGTCTCAACTCTCCAGGTTTAAGGTATTCTTCCTTCAGCTAAACCATGCATGTGGAACCCAGAGTATGATCAACCGTGTGATCGGGAGACGTGTTCCAATATGTGTCAGTTTTCGTCCCCTGGTAAGCGGGTGCAACATTCCAGACGCTTTACTAACACTCTCCCGACTTGGAGAGTCAGTGCCTTTAACCTCCTGTTTGGCCCAGTTTGCAATTTCTGCGGAAGATGAACAGGAATAGGGAGAACCAATGACAGACTAGCTGGAGGTGTCTGGACGGGCAAATTTAACTCTCATTTCCCACCAGGAAGAGGAATTAACCAAAGGCTCAGCGTGCCGTGCCGGAACCAGATTAGGGCCTGAAGCCATCCTGCGGTGTTGCGGCCAGCTCACGAGAAAGCGAGTTGAAGAAAGGAGCTCAGGGGCACTGTAATTCACAAACCTGCAGAGTTATAAATGACAGCTATCGTCCAAAAATATACTGAAGTAAGGCTGCCAAGAGGACTTGAACTTGGGGCAGAATTGCAGGAAACCGATTTCAGGAGGTAGACTGGAATTGCATTGAAAGCATAGGAAAAGAGGCAGAACGTCCACAATGATGCACTTGGCCAAAAAGGGCGTATGCGTTTTTTCCTGAATATATTCAGGAAAAAACGCATACGCCCTTTTTGGCCAACCAAGCAAGCTTGCAAAGGAAATCTGCACTACAATGAAGTCTCACTTCCCCCCGGTCAAAAGGGCCATCTGAAAAAAGTGTAAAATCCAGAAAGGCAGGACAGGCCATGGAGAACTGGGAGCCTTGTTATGCTGATGGGCGGGATGTAAATTGCCAACAGCCACTCGGGAGAAGTGTATGGTGTTTCCTGAAACATCTAAAAAACAAAGCAACAGAGCCTAGGGCACTTCCACTTATGGTCCTATAGCTTAGGGAAATTAAAATCAAAAAGACACAGCCACCCCAAAGGTTGGGACGGCTCTGTTTACAAGAACCTGGTTTACGGTACAAGTTCAATATCGCAGAAAGTGAAAAATGGATAAAGAAGTTGTGGTACTTACGTACAATGCAGTATCACTCAGCAATGAAATCTATGTCATCAGGCCCATAGCAGCATAATGAGTGGATTCAGGTATGATGATTCTAACTGAAATAAGTCACACAGGAAAAGAAACATCATAAGATATCACTAATACACGGAATGTAACCTTGGCTACACAGGAACTGAATTACAAAACAGAACAGGGTCTCAAATTTAGAAACACAACTTATGCTTGCTTAAGGGGAAAGGTGAGTTGGGGTGCTGCATTAAACCAGAGATTGAAATGAGCACAGATAAAGTTCCTTAAGCCAAATATGGAATAGACAAGAGCTACTCCTTGCTCAACGAAATGGACTCAACACCCCATATTAAATGCCTAAGAGTGTACCTGACTAGGAAGTATCTTAAAACCTATGGATTGCTATGTCTCTGAAAGAGAATCAAGTGTGTGTACAGGGGCATAAACGCAGCAGTGATAGGATTGGAGAGGTTCGGTGAGCAAATGAAGACCCTTTGAAGTCATATTGCATGGTACCCATTCCACGGGTCTCAACTCTCCAGGTTTAAGGTATTCTTCCTTCAGCTAAAACATGCATGTGGAACCCAGAGTATGATCAACCATGTGATCGGGAGACGTGTTCCAATATGTGTCAGTTTTCGTCCCCTGGTACTCGGGTGCAACATTCCAGACGCTTTACTAACACTCTCCCGACTTGGAGAGTCAGTGCCTTTAACCTCCTGTTTGGCCCAGTTTGCAATTTCTGCGGAAGATGAACAGGAATAGGGAGAACCAATGACAGACTAGCTGGAGGTGTCTGGACGGGCAAATTTAACTCTCATTTCCCACCAGGAAGAGGAATTAACCAAAGGCTCAGCGTGCCGTGCCGGAACCAGATTAGGGCCTGAAGCCATCCTGCGGTGTTGTGGCCAGCTCACGAGAAAGCGAGTTGAAGAAAGGAGCTCAGGGGCACTGTAATTCACAAACCTGCAGAGTTATAAATGACAGCTATCGTCCAAAAATATACTGAAGTAAGGCTGCCAAGAGGACTTGAAAGCGGGGCAGAATTGCAGGAAACCGATTTCAGGAGGTAGACTGGAATTGCATTTAAAGCATAGGAAAAGAGGCAGAACGTCCACAATGATGCACTTGGCCAAAAAGGGCGTATGCGTTTTTTCCTGAGTATATTCAGGAAAAAACGCATACGCCCTTTTTGGCCAACCAAGCAAGCTTGCAAAGGAAATCTGCACTACAATGAAGTCTCACTTCCGCCCGGTCAAAAGGGCCATCTGAAAAAAGTGTAAAATCCAGAAAGGCAGGACAGGCCATGGAGAACTGGGAGCCATGTTATGCTGATGGGCGGGATGTAAATTGCCAACAGCCACTCGGGAGAAGTGTATGGTGTTTCCTGAAACATCTAAAAAACAAAGCAACAGAGCCTAGGGCACTTCCACTTATGGTCCTATAGCTTAGGGAAATTAAAATCAAAAGACACAGCCACCCCAAAGGTTGGGACGGCTCTGTTTACAAGAACCTGGTTTACGGTACAAGTTCAATATCGCAGAAAGTGAAAAATGGATAAAGAAGTTGTGGTACTTACGTACAATGCAATATCACTCAGCAATGAAATCTATGTCATCAGGCCCGTAGCAGCATAATGAGTGGATTCAGGTACGATGATTCTAACTGAAATAAGTCACACAGAAAAAGAAACATCATAAGATATCACTAATACACGGAATGTAACCTTGGCTACACAGGAACTGAATTACAAAACAGAACAGGGTCTCAAATTTAGAAACCCAACTTATGCTTGCTTAAGGGGAAAGGTGAGTTGGGGTGCTGCATAAAACCAGAGATTGAAATGAGCACAGATAAAGTTCCTTAAGCCAAATATGGAATAGACAAGAGCTACTCCTTGCTCAACGAAATGGACTCAACACCCCATATTAAATGCCTAAGAGTGTACCTGACTAGGAAGTATCTTAAAACCTATGGATTGCTATGTATCCGAAAGAGAATCAAGTGTGTGTACAGGGGCATAAACGCAGCAGTGATAGGATTGGAGAGGTTCGGTGAGCAAATGAAGACCCTTTGAAGTCATATTGCATGGTACCCATTCCACGGGTCTCAACTCTCCAGGTTTAAGGTATTCTTCCTTCAGCTAAAACATGCATGTGGAACCCAGAGTATGATCAACCGTGTGATCGGGAGACGTGTTCCAATATGTGTCAGTTTTCGTCCCCTGGTACTCGGGTGCAACATTCCAGACGCTTTACTAACACTCTCCCGACTTGGAGAGTCAGTGCCTTTAACCTCCTGTTTGGCCCAGTTTGCAATTTCTGCGGAAGATGAACAGGAATAGGGAGAACCAATGACAGACTAGCTGGAGGTGTCTGGACGGGCAAATTTAACTCTCATTTCCCACCAGGAAGAGGAATTAACCAAAGGCTCAGCGTGCCGTGCCGGAACCAGATTAGGGCCTGAAGCCATCCTGCGGTGTTGCGGCCAGCTCACGAGAAAGCGAGTTGAAGAAAGGAGCTCAGGGGCACTGTAATTCACAAACCTGCAGAGTTATAAATGACAGCTATCGTCCAAAAATATACTGAAGTAAGGCTGCCAAGAGGACTTGAAAGTGGGGCAGAATTGCAGGAAACCGATTTCAGGAGGTAGACTGGAATTGCATTTAAAGCATAGGAAAAGAGGCAGAACGTCCACAATGATGCACTTGGCCAAAAAGGGCGTATGCGTTTTTTCCTGAATATATTCAGGAAAAAACGCATACGCCCTATTTGGCCAACCAAGCAAGCTTGCAAAGGAAATCTGCACTATAATGAAGTCTCACTTCCCCCCGGTCAAAAGGGCCATCTGAAAAAAGTGTAAAATCCAGAAAGGCAGGACAGGCCATGGAGAACTGGGAGCCTTGTTATGCTGATGGGCGGGATGTAAATTGCCAACAGCCACTCGGGAGAAGTGTATGGTGTTTCCTGAAACATCTAAAAAACAAAGCAACAGAGCCTAGGGCACTTCCACTTATGGTCCTATAGCTTAGGGAAATTAAAATCAAAAGACACAGCCACCCCAAAGGTTGGGACGGCTCTGTTTACAAGAACCTGGTTTACGGTACAAGTTCAATATCGCAGAAAGTGAAAAATGGATAAAGAAGTTGTGGTACTTACGTACAATGCAGTATCACTCAGCAATGAAATCTATGTCATCAGGCCCGTAGCAGCATAATGAGTGGATTCAGGTACGATGATTCTAACTGAAATAAGTCACACAGGAAAAGAAACATCATAAGATATCACTAATACACGGAATGTAACCTTGGCTACACAGGAACTGAATTACAAAACAGAACAGGGTCTCAAATTTAGAAACCCAACTTATGCTTGCTTAAGGGGAAAGGTGAGTTGGGGTGCTGCATAAAACCAGAGATTGAAATGAGCACAGATAAAGTTCCTTAAGCCAAATATGGAATAGACAAGAGCTACTCCTTGCTCAACGAAATGGACTCAACACCCCATATTAAATGCCTAAGAGTGTACCTGACTAGGAAGTATCTTAAAACCTATGGATTGCTATGTATCCGAAAGAGAATCAAGTGTGTGTACAGGGGCATAAACGCAGCAGTGATAGGATTGGAGAGGTTCGGTGAGCAAATGAAGACCCTTTGAAGTCATATTGCATGGTACCCATTCCACGGGTCTCAACTCTCCAGGTTTAAGGTATTCTTCCTTCAGCTAAAACATGCATGTGGAACCCAGAGTATGATCAACCGTGTGATCGGGAGACGTGTTCCAATATGTGTCAGTTTTCGTCCCCTGGTACTCGGGTGCAACATTCCAGACGCTTTACTAACACTCTCCCGACTTGGAGAGTCAGTGCCTTTAACCTCCTGTTTGGCCCAGTTTGCAATTTCTGCGGAAGATGAACAGGAATAGGGAGAACCAATGAGAGACTAGCTGGAGGTGTCTGGACGGGCAAATTTAACTCTCATTTCCCACCAGGAAGAGGAATTAACCAAAGGCTCAGCGTGCCGTGCCGGAACCAGATTAGGGCCTGAAGCCATCCTGCGGTGTTGCGGCCAGCTCACGAGAAAGCGAGTTGAAGAAAGGAGCTCAGGGGCACTGTAATTCACAAACCTGCAGAGTTATAAATGACAGCTATCGTCCAAAAATATACTGAAGTAAGGCTGCCAAGAGGACTTGAAAGCGGGGCAGACTTGCAGGAAACCGATTTCAGGAGGTAGACTGGAATTGCATTTAAAGCATAGGAAAAGAGGCAGAACGTCCACAATGATGCACTTGGCCAAAAAGGGCGTATGCGTTTTTTCCTGAGTATATTCAGGAAAAAACGCATACGCCCTTTTTGGCCAACCAAGCAAGCTTGCAAAGGAAATCTGCACTACAATGAAGTCTCACTTCCCCCCGGTCAAAAGGGCCATCTGAAAAAAGTGTAAAATCCAGAAAGGCAGGACAGGCCATGGAGAACTGGGAGCCTTGTTATGCTGATGGGCGGGATGTCAATTGCCAACAGCCACTCGGGAGAAGTGTATGGTGTTTCCTGAAACATCTAAAAACAAAGCAACAGAGCCTAGGGCACTTCCACTTATGGTCCTATAGCTTAGGGAAATTAAAATCAAAAGACACAGCCACCCCAAAGGTTGGGACGGCTCTGTTTACAAGAACCTGGTTTACGGTACAAGTTCAATATCGCAGAAAGTGAAAAATGGATAAAGAAGTTGTGGTACTTACGTACAATGCAGTATCACTCAGCAATGAAATCTATGTCATCAGGCCCGTAGCAGCATAATGAGTGGATTCAGGTACGATGATTCTAACTGAAATAAGTCACACAGGAAAAGAAACATCATAAGATATCACTAATACACGGAATGTAACCTTGGCTACACAGGAACTGAATTACAAAACAGAACAGGGTCTCAAATTTAGAAACCCAACTTATGCTTGCTTAAGGGGAAAGGTGAGTTGGGGTGCTGCATAAAACCAGAGATTGAAATGAGCACAGATAAAGTTCCTTAAGCCAAATATGGAATAGACAAGAGCTACTCCTTGCTCAACGAAATGGACTCAACACCCCATATTAAATGCCTAAGAGTGTACCTGACTAGGAAGTATCTTAAAACCTATGGATTGCTATGTCTCTGAAAGAGAATCAAGTGTGTGTACAGGGGCATAAACGCAGCAGTGATAGGATTGGAGAGGTTCGGTGAGCAAATGAAGACCCTTTGAAGTCATATTGCATGGTACCCATTCCACGGGTCTCAACTCTCCAGTTTTAACGTATTCTTCCTTCAGCTAAAACATGCATTTGGAACCCAGAGTATGATCAACCGTGTGATCGGGAGACGTGTTCCAATATGTGTCAGTTTTCGTCCCCTGGTACTCGGGTGCAACATTCCAGACGCTTTACTAACACTCTCCCTACTTGGAGAGTCAGTGCCTTTAACCTCCTGTTTGGCCCAGTTTGCAATTTCTGCGGAAGATGAACAGGAATAGGGAGAACCAATGACAGACTAGCTGGAGGTGTCTGGACGGGCAAATTTAACTCTCATTTCCCACCAGGAAGAGGAATTAACCAAAGGCTCAGCGTGCCGTGCCGGAACCAGATTAGGGCCTGAAGCCATCCTGCGGTGTTGTGGCCAGCTCATGAGAAAGCGAGTTGAAGAAAGGAGCTCAGGGGCACTGTAATTCACAAACCTGCAGAGTTATAAATGACAGCTATCGTCCAAAAATATACTGAAGTAAGGCTGCCAAGAGGACTTGAAAGCGGGGCAGAATTGCAGGAAACCGATTTCAGGAGGTAGACTGGAATTGCATTGAAAGCATAGGAAAAGAGGCAGAACGTCCACAATGATGCACTTGGCCAAAAAGGGCGTATGCGTTTTTTCCTGAATATATTCAGGAAAAAACGCATACGCCCTTTTTGGCCAACCAAGCAAGGTTGCAAAGGAAATCTGCACTACAATGAAGTCTCACTTCCCCCCGGTCAAAAGGGCCATCTGAAAAAAGTGTAAAATCCAGAAAGGCAGGACAGGCCATGGAGAACTGGGAGCCTTGTTATGCTGATGGGCGGGATGTAAATTGCCAACAGCCACTCGGGAGAAGTGTATGGTGTTTCCTGAAACATCTAAAAAACAAAGCAACAGAGCCTAGGGCACTTGCACTTATGGTCCTATAGCTTAGGGAAATTAAAATCAAAAGACACAGCCACCCCAAAGGTTGGGACGGCTCTGTTTACAAGAACCTGGTTTACGGTACAAGTTCAATATCGCAGAAAGTGAACAATGGATAAAGAAGTTGTGGTACTTACGTACAATGCAATATCACTCAGCAATGAAATCTATGTCATCAGGCCCGTAGCAGCATAATGAGTGGATTCAGGTATGATGATTCTAACTGAAATAAGTCACACAGAAAAAGAAACATCATAAGATATCACTAATACACGGAATGTAAACTTGGCTACACAGGAACTGAATTACATAACAGAACAGGGTCTCAAATTTAGAAAACCAACTTATGCTTGCTTAAGGGGAAAGGTGAGTTGGGGTGCTGCATAAAACCAGAGATTGAAATGAGCACAGATAAAGTTCCTTAAGCCAAATATGGAATAGACAAGAGCTACTCCTTGCTCAACGAAATGGACTCAACACCCCATATTAAATGCCTAAGAGTGTACCTGACTAGGAAGTATCTTAAAACCTATGGATTGCTATGTCTCTGAAAGAGAATCAAGTGTGTGTACAGGGGCATAAACGCAGCAGTGATAGGATTGGAGAGGTTCGGTGAGCAAATGAAGACCCTTTGAAGTCATATTGCATGGTACCCATTCCACGGGTCTCAACTCTCCAGGTTTAAGGTATTCTTCCTTCAGCTAAAACATGCATGTGGAACCCAGAGTATGATCAACCGTGTGATCGGGAGACGTGTTCCAATATGTCTCAGTTTTCGTCCCCTGGTACTCGGGTGCAACATTCCAGACGCTTTACTAACACTCTCCCGACTTGGAGAGTCAGTGCCTTTAACCTCCTGTTTGGCCCAGTTTGCAATTTCTGCGGAAGATGAACAGGAATAGGGAGAACCAATGACAGACTAGCTGGAGGTGTCTGGACGGGCAAATTTAACTCTCATTTCCCACCAGGAAGAGGAATTAACCAAAGGCTCAGCGTGCCGTGCCGGAACCAGATTAGGGCCTGAAGCCATCCTGCGGTGTTGCGGCCAGCTCACGAGAAAGCGAGTTGAAGAAAGGAGCTCAGGGGCACTGTAATTCACAAACCTGCAGAGTTATAAATGACAGCTATCGTCCAAAAATATACTGAAGTAAGGCTGCCAAGAGGACTTGAAAGCGGGGCAGAATTGCAGGAAACCGATTTCAGGAGGTAGACTGGAATTGCATTTAAAGCATAGGAAAAGAGGCAGAACGTCCACAATGATGCACTTGGCCAAAAAGGGCGTATGCGTTTTTTCCTGAGTATATTCAGGAAAAAACGCATACGCCCTTTTTGGCCAACCAAGCAAGCTTGCAAAGGAAATCTGCACTACAATGAAGTCTCACTTCCCCCCGGTCAAAAGGGCCATCTGAAAAAAGTGTAAAATCCAGAAAGGCAGGACAGGCCATGGAGAACTGGGAGCCTTGTTATGCTGATGGGCGGGATGTAAATTGCCAACAGCCACTCGGGAGAAGTGTATGGTGTTTCCTGAAACATCTAAAAAACAAAGCAACAGAGCCTAGGGCACTTCCACTTATGGTCCTATAGCTTAGGGAAATTAAAATCAAAAAGACACAGCCACCCCAAAGGTTGGGACGGCTCTGTTTACAAGAACCTGGTTTACGGTACAAGTTCAATATCGCAGAAAGTGAAAAATGGATAAAGAAGTTGTGGTACTTACGTACAATGCAGTATCACTCAGCAATGAAATCTATGTCATCAGGCCCGTAGCAGCATAATGAGTGGATTCAGGTACGATGATTCTAACTGAAATAAGTCACACAGGAAAAGAAACATCATAAGATATCACTAATACACAGAATGTAACCTTGGCTACACAGGAACTGAATTCCAAAACAGAACAGGGTCTCAAATTTAGAAACCCAACTTATGCTTGCTTAAGGGGAAAGGTGAGTTGGGGTGCTGCATAAAACCAGAGATTGAAATGAGCACAGATAAAGTTCCTTAAGCCAAATATGGAATAGACAAGAGCTACTCCTTGCTCAACGAAATGGACTCAACACCCCATATTAAATGCCTAAGAGTGTACCTGACTAGGAAGTATCTTAAAACCTATGGATTGCTATGTCTCTGAAAGAGAATCAAGTGTGTGTACAGGGGCATAAACGCAGCAGTGATAGGATTGGAGAGGTTCGGTGAGCAAATGAAGACCCTTTGAAGTCATATTGCATGGTACCCATTCCACGGGTCTCAACTCTCCAGGTTTAAGGTATTCTTCCTTCAGCTAAAACATGCATGTGGAACCCAGAGTATGATCAACCGTGTGATCGGGAGACGTGTTCCAATATGTGTCAGTTTTCGTCCCCTGGTACTCGGGTGCAACATTCCAGACGCTTTACTAACACTCTCCCGACTTGGAGAGTCAGTGCCTTTAACCTCCTGTTTGGCCCAGTTTGCAATTTCTGTGGAAGATGAACAGGAATAGGGAGAACCAATGACAGACTAGCTGGAGGTGTCTGGACGGGCAAATTTAACTCTCATTTCCCACCAGGAAGAGGAATTAACCAAAGGCTCAGCGTGCCGTGCCGGAACCAGATTAGGGCCTGAAGCCATCCTGCGGTGTTGCGGCCAGCTCACGAGAAAGCGACTTGAAGAAAGGAGCTCAGGGGCACTGTAATTCACAAACCTGCAGAGTTATAAATGACAGCTATCGTCCAAATATATACTGAAGTAAGGCTGCCAAGAGGACTTGAAAGCGGGGCAGAATTGCAGGAAACCGATTTCAGGAGGTAGACTGGAATTGCATTTAAAGCATAGGAAAAGAGGCAGAACGTCCACAATGATGCACTTGGCCAAAAAGGGCGTATGCGTTTTTTCCTGAATATATTCAGGAAAAAACGCATACGCCCTTTTTGGCCAACCAAGCAAGCTTGCAAAGGAAATCTGCACTACAATGAAGGCTCACTTCCCCCCGGTCAAAAGGGCCATCTGAAAAAAGTGTAAAATCCAGAAAGGCAGGACAGGCCATGGAGAACTGGGAGCCTTGTTATGCTGATGGGCGGGATGTAAATTGCCAACAGCCACTCGGGAGAAGTGTATGGTGTTTCCTGAAACATCTAAAAAACAAAGCAACAGAGCCTAGGGCACTTCCACTTATGGTCCTATAGCTTAGGGAAATTAAAATCAAAAAGACACAGCCACCCCAAAGGTTGGGACGGCTCTGTTTACAAGAACCTGGTTTACGGTACAAGTTCAATATCGCAGAAAGTGAAAAATGGATAAAGAAGTTGTGGTACTTACGTACAATGCAGTATCACTCAGCAATGAAATCTATGTCATCAGGCCCGTAGCAGCATAATGAGTGGATTCAGGTACGATGATTCTAACTGAAATAAGTCACACAGGAAAAGAAACATCATAAGATATCACTAATACACGGAATGTAACCTTGGCTACACAGGAACTGAATTACAAAACAGAACAGGGTCTCAAATTTAGAAACGCAACTTATGCTTGCTTAAGGGGAAAGGTGAGTTGGGGTGCTGCATAAAACCAGAGATTGAAATGAGCACAGATAAAGTTCCTTAAGCCAAATATGGAATAGACAAGAGCTACTCCTTGCTCAACGAAATGGACTCAACACCCCATATTAAATGCCTAAGAGTGTACCTGACTAGGAAGTATCTTAAAACCTATGGATTGCTATGTCTCTGAAAGAGAATCAAGTGTGTGTACAGGGGCATAAATGCAGCAGTGATAGGATTGGAGAGGTTCGGTGAGCAAATGAAGACCCTTTGAAGTCATATTGCATGGTACCCATTCCACGGGTCTCAACTCTCCAGGTTTAAGGTATTCTTCCTTCAGCTAAAACATGCATGTGGAAGCCAGAGTATGATCAACCGTGTGATCGGGAGACGTGTTCCAATATGTCTCAGTTTTCGTCCCCTGGTACTCGGGTGCAACATTCCAGACGCTTTACTAACACTCTCCCGACTTGGAGAGTCAGTGCCTTTAACCTCCTGTTTGGCCCAGTTTGCAATTTCTGCGGAAGATGAACAGGAATAGGGAGAACCAATGAGAGACTAGCTGGAGGTGTCTGGACGGGCAAATTTAACTCTCATTTCCCACCAGGAAGAGGAATTAACCAAAGGCTCAGCGTGCCGTGCCGGAACCAGATTAGGGCCTGAAGCCATCCTGCGGTGTTGCGGCCAGCTCACGAGAAAGCGACTTGAAGAAAGGAGCTCAGGGGCACTGTAATTCACAAACCTGCAGAGTTATAAATGACAGCTATCGTCCAAAAATATACTGAAGTAAGGCTGCCAAGAGGACTTGAAAGCGGGGCAGAATTGCAGGAAACCGATTTCAGGAGGTAGACTGGAATTGCATTTAAAGCATAGGAAAAGAGGCAGAACGTCCACAATGATGCACTTGGCCAAAAAGGGCGTATGCGTTTTTTCCTGAATATATTCAGGAAAAAACGCATACGCCCTTTTTGGCCAACCAAGCAAGCTTGCAAAGGAAATCTGCACTACAATGAAGTCTCACTTCCCCCCGGTCAAAAGGGCCATCTGAAAAAAGTGTAAAATCCAGAAAGGCAGGACAGGCCATGGAGAACTGGGAGCCTTGTTATGCTGATGGGCGGGATGTAAATTGCCAACAGCCACTCGGGAGAAGTGTATGGTGTTTCCTGAAACATCTAAAAAACAAAGCAACAGAGCCTAGGGCACTTCCACTTATGGTCCTATAGCTTAGGGAAATTAAAATCAAAAATACACAGCCACCCCAAAGGTTGGGACGGCTCTGTTTACAAGAACCTGGTTTACGGTACAAGTTCAATATCGCAGAAAGTGAAAAATGGATAAAGAAGTTGTGGTACTTACGTACAATGCAGTATCACTCAGCAATGAAATCTATGTCATCAGGCCCGTAGCAGCATAATGAGTGGATTCAGGTACGATGATTCTAACTGAAATAAGTCACACAGGAAAAGAAACATCATAAGATATCACTAATACACGGAACGTAAACTTGGCTACACAGGAACTGAATTACAAAACAGAACAGGGTCTCAAATTTAGAAACCCAACTTATGCTTGCTTAAGGGGAAAGGTGAGTTGGGGTGCTGCATAAAACCAGAGATTGAAATGAGCACAGATAAAGTTCCTTAAGCCAAATATGGAATAGACAAGAGCTACTCCTTGCTCAACGAAATGGACTCAACACCCCATATTAAATGCCTAAGAGTGTACCTGACTAGGAAGTATCTTAAAATCTATGGATTGCTATGTCTCTGAAAGAAAATCAAGTGTGTGTACAGGGGCATAAACGCAGCAGTGATAGGATTGGAGAGGTTCGGTGAGCAAATGAAGACCCTTTGAAGTCATATTGCATGGTACCCATTCCACGGGTCTCAACTCTCCAGGTTTAAGGTATTCTTCCTTCAGCTAAAACATGCATGTGGAACCCAGAGTATGATCAACCGTGTGATCGGGAGACGTGTTCCAATATGTGTCACTTTTCGTCCCCTGGTACTCGGGTGCAACATTCCAGACGCTTTACTAACACTCTCCCGACTTGGAGAGTCAGTGCCTTTAACCTCCTGTTTGGCCCAGTTTGCAATTTCTGTGGAAGATGAACAGGAATAGGGAGAACCAATGACAGACTAGATGGAGGTGTCTGGACGGGCAAATTTAACTCTCATTTCCCACCAGGAAGAGGAATTAACCAAAGGCTCAGCGTGCCGTGCCGGAACCAGATTAGGGCCTGAAGCCATCCTGCGGTGTTGCGGCCAGCTCACGAGAAAGCGAGTTGAAGAAAGGAGCTCAGGGGCACTGTAATTCACAAACCTGCAGAGTTATAAATGACAGCTATCGTCCAAAAATATACTGAAGTAAGGCTGCCAAGAGGACTTGAAAGCGGGGCAGAATTGCAGGAAACCGATTTCAGGAGGTAGACTGGAATTGCATTTAAAGCATAGGAAAAGAGGCAGAACGTCCACAATGATGCACTTGGCCAAAAAGGGCGTATGCGTTTTTTCCTGAATATATTCAGGAAAAAACGCATACGCCCTATTTGGCCAACCAAGCAAGCTTGCAAAGGAAATCTGCACTACAATGAAGTCTCACTTCCCCCCGGTCAAAAGGGCCATCTGAAAAAAGTGTAAAATCCAGAAAGGCAGGACAGGCCATGGAGAACTGGGAGCCTTGTTATGCTGATGGGCGGGATGTAAATTGCCAACAGCCACTCGGGAGAAGTGTATGGTGTTTCCTGAAACATCTAAAAAACAAAGCAACAGAGCCTAGGGCACTTCCACTTATGGTCCTATAGCTTAGGGAAATTAAAATCAAAACACACAGCCACCCCAAAGGTTGGGACGGCTCTGTTTACAAGAACCTGGTTTACGGTACAAGTTCAATATCGCAGAAAGTGAAAAATGGATAAAGAAGTTGTGGTACTTACGTACAATGCAGTATCACTCAGCAATGAAATCTATGTCATCAGGCCCGTAGCAGCATAATGAGTGGATTCAGGTACGATGATTCTAACTGAAATAAGTCACACAGGAAAAGAAACATCATAAGATATCACTAATACACGGAACGTAACCTTGGCTACACAGGAACTGAATTACAAAACAGAACAGGGTCTCAAATTTAGAAACCCAACTTATGCTTGCTTAAGGGGAAAGGTGAGTTGGGGTGCTGCATAAAACCAGAGATTGAAATGAGCACAGATAAAGTTCCTTAAGCCAAATATGGAATAGACAAGAGCTACTCCTTGCTCAACGAAATGGACTCAACACCCCATATTAAATGCCTAAGAGTGTACCTGACTAGGAAGTATCTTAAAACCTATGGATTGCTATGTCTCTGAAAGAGAATCAAGTGTGTGTACAGGGGCATAAACGCAGCAGTGATAGGATTGGAGAGGTTCGGTGAGCAAATGAAGACCCTTTGAAGTCATATTGCATGGTACCCATTCCACGGGTCTCAACTCTCCAGGTTTAACGTATTCTTCCTTCAGCTAAAACATGCATGTGGAACCCAGAGTATGATCAACCGTGTGATCGGGAGACGTGTTCCAATATGTCTCAGTTTTCGTCCCCTGGTACTCGGGTGCAACATTCCAGACGCTTTACTAACACTCTCCCGACTTGGAGAGTCAGTGCCTTTAACCTCCTGTTTGGCCCAGTTTGCAATTTCTGCGGAAGATGAACAGGAATAGGGAGAACCAATGACAGACTAGCTGGAGGTGTCTGGACGGGCAAATTTAACTCTCATTTCCCACCAGGAAGAGGAATTAACCAAAGGCTCAGCGTGCCGTGCCGGAACCAGATTAGGGCCTGAAGCCATCCTGCGGTGTTGCGGCCAGCTCACGAGAAAGCGAGTTGAAGAAAGGAGCTCAGGGGCACTGTAATTCACAAACCTGCAGAGTTATAAATGACAGCTATCGTCCAAAAATATACTGAAGTAAGGCTGCCAAGAGGACTTGAAAGCGGGGCAGAATTGCAGGAAACCGATTTCAGGAGGTAGACTGGAATTGCATTTAAAGCATAGGAAAAGAGGCAGAACGTCCACAATGATGCACTTGGCCAAAAAGGGCGTATGTGTTTTTTCCTGAATATATTCAGGAAAAAACGCATACGCCCTTTTTGGCCAACCAAGCAAGCTTGCAAAGGAAATCTGCACTACAATGAAGTCTCACTTCCCCCCGGTCAAAAGGGCCATCTGAAAAAAGTGTAAAATCCAGAAAGGCAGGACAGGCCATGGAGAACTGGGAGCCTTGTTATGCTGATGGGCGGGATGTAAATTGCCAACAGCCACTCGGGAGAAGTGTATGGTGTTTCCTGAAACATCTAAAAAACAAAGCGACAGAGCCTAGGGCACTTCCACTTATGGTCCTATAGCTTAGGGAAATTAAAATCAAAAGACACAGCCACCCCAAAGGTTGGGACGGCTCTGTTTACAAGAACCTGGTTTACGGTACAAGTTCAATATCGCAGAAAGTGAAAAATGGATAAAGAAGTTGTGGTACTTACGTACAATGCAGTATCACTCAGCAATGAAATCTATGTCATCAGGCCCGTAGCAGCATAATGAGTGGATTCAGGTACGATGATTCTAACTGAAATAAGTCACACAGGAAAAGAAACATCATAAGATATCACTAATACACGGAATGTAACCTTGGCTACACAGGAACTGAATTACAAAACAGAACAGGGTCTCAAATTTAGAAACCCAACTTATGCTTGCTTAAGGGGAAAGGTGAGTTGGGGTGCTGCATAAAACCAGAGATTGAAATGAGCACAGATAAAGTTCCTTAAGCCAAATATGGAATAGACAAGAGCTACTCCTTGCTCAACGAAATGGACTCAACACCCCATATTAAATGCCTAAGAGTGTACCTGACTAGGAAGTATCTTAAAACCTATGGATTGCTATGTCTCTGAAAGAGAATCAAGTGTGTGTACAGGGGCATAAACGCAGCAGTGATAGGATTGGAGAGGTTCGGTGAGCAAATGAAGACCCTTTGAAGTCATATTGCATGGTACCCATTCCACGGGTCTCAACTCTCCAGGTTTAAGGTATTCTTCCTTCAGCTAAAACATGCATGTGGAACCCAGAGTATGATCAACCGTGTGATCGGGAGACGTGTTCCAATATGTCTCAGTTTTCGTCCCCTGGTACTCGGGTGCAACATTCCAGACGCTTTACTAACACTCTCCCGACTTGGAGAGTCAGTGCCTTTAACCTCCTGTTTGGCCCAGTTTGCAATTTCTGTGGAAGATGAACAGGAATAGGGAGAACCAATGACAGACTAGATGGAGGTGTCTGGACGGGCGAATTTAACTCTCATTTCCCACCAGGAAGAGGAATTAACCAAAGGCTCAGCGTGCCGTGCCGGAACCAGATTAGGGCCTGAAGCCATCCTGCGGTGTTGCGGCCAGCTCACGAGAAAGCGAGTTGAAGAAAGGAGCTCAGGGGCACTGTAATTCACAAACCTGCAGAGTTATAAATGACAGCTATCGTCCAAAAATATACTGAAGTAAGGCTGCCAAGAGGACTTGAAAGCGGGGCAGAATTGCAGGAAACCGATTTCAGGAGGTAGACTGGAATTGCATTTAAAGCATAGGAAAAGAGGCAGAACGTCCACAATGATGCACTTGGCCAAAAAGGGCGTATGCGTTTTTTCCTGAATATATTCAGGAAAAAACGCATACGCCCTATTTGGCCAACCAAGCAAGCTTGCAAAGGAAATCTGCACTACAATGAAGTCTCACTTCCCCCCGGTCAAAAGGGCCATCTGAAAAAAGTGTAAAATCCAGAAAGGCAGGACAGGCCATGGAGAACTGGGAGCCTTGTTATGCTGATGGGCGGGATGTAAATTGCCAACAGCCACTCGGGAGAAGTGTATGGTGTTTCCTGAAACATCTAAAAAACAAAGCAACAGAGCCTAGGGCACTTCCACTTATGGTCCTATAGCTTAGGGAAATTAAAATCAAAACACACAGCCACCCCAAAGGTTGGGACGGCTCTGTTTACAAGAACCTGGTTTACGGTACAAGTTCAATATCGCAGAAAGTGAAAAATGGATAAAGAAGTTGTGGTACTTACGTACAATGCAGTATCACTCAGCAATGAAATCTATGTCATCAGGCCCGTAGCAGCATAATGAGTGGATTCAGGTACGATGATTCTAACTGAAATAAGTCACACAGGAAAAGAAACATCATAAGATATCACTAATACACGGAATGTAACCTTGGCTACACAGGAACTGAATTACAAAACAGAACAGGGTCTCAAATTTAGAAACCCAACTTATGCTTGCTTAAGGGGAAAGGTGAGTTGGGGTGCTGCATAAAACCAGAGATTGAAATGAGCACAGATAAAGTTCCTTAAGCCAAATATGGAATAGACAAGAGCTACTCCTTGCTCAACGAAATGGACTCAACACCCCATATTAAATGCCTAAGAGTGTACCTGACTAGGAAGTATCTTAAAACCTATGGATTGCTATGTCTCTGAAAGAGAATCAAGTGTGTGTACAGGGGCATAAACGCAGCAGTGATAGGATTGGAGAGGTTCGGTGAGCAAATGAAGACCCTTTGAAGTCATATTGCATGGTACCCATTCCACGGGTCTCAACTCTCCAGGTTTAAGGTATTCTTCCTTCAGCTAAAACATGCATGTGGAACCCAGAGTATGATCAACCGTGTGATCGGGAGACGTGTTCCAATATGTCTCAGTTTTCGTCCCCTGGTACTCGGGTGCAACATTCCAGACGCTTTACTAACACTCTCCCGACTTGGAGAGTCAGTGCCTTTAACCTCCTGTTTGGCCCAGTTTGCAATTTCTGCGGAAGATGAACAGGAATAGGGAGAACCAATGACAGACTAGCTGGAGGTGTCTGGACGGGCAAATTTAACTCTCATTTCCCACCAGGAAGAGGAATTAACCAAAGGCTCAGCGTGCCGTGCCGGAACCAGATTAGGGCCTGAAGCCATCCTGCGGTGTTGCGGCCAGCTCACGAGAAAGCGAGTTGAAGAAAGGAGCTCAGGGGCACTGTAATTCACAAACCTGCAGAGTTATAAATGACAGCTATCGTCCAAAAATATACTGAAGTAAGGCTGCCAAGAGGACTTGAAAGCGGGGCAGAATTGCAGGAAACCGATTTCAGGAGGTAGACTGGAATTGCATTTAAAGCATAGGAAAAGAGGCAGAACGTCCACAATGATGCACTTGGCCAAAAAGGGCGTATGTGTTTTTTCCTGAATATATTCAGGAAAAAACGCATACGCCCTTTTTGGCCAACCAAGCAAGCTTGCAAAGGAAATCTGCACTACAATGAAGTCTCACTTCCCCCCGGTCAAAAGGGCCATCTGAAAAAAGTGTAAAATCCAGAAAGGCAGGACAGGCCATGGAGAACTGGGAGCCTTGTTATGCTGATGGGCGGGATGTAAATTGCCAACAGCCACTCGGGAGAAGTGTATGGTGTTTCCTGAAACATCTAAAAAACAAAGCAACAGAGCCTAGGGCACTTCCACTTATGGTCCTATAGCTTAGGGAAATTAAAATCAAAAGACACAGCCACCCCAAAGGTTGGGACGGCTCTGTTTACAAGAACCTGGTTTACGGTACAAGTTCAATATCGCAGAAAGTGAAAAATGGATAAAGAATTTGTGGTACTTACGTACAATGCAATATCACTCAGCAAGGAAATCTATGTCATCAGGCCCGTAGCAGCATAATGAGTGGATTCAGGTACGATGATTCTAACTGAAATAAGTCACACAGAAAAAGAAACATCATAAGATATCACTAATACATGGAATGTAAACTTGGCTACACAGGAACTGAATTACAAAACAGAACAGGGTCTCAAATTTAGAAACCCAACTTATGCTTGCTTAAGGGGAAAGGTGAGTTGGGGTGCTGCATAAAACCAGAGATTGAAATGAGCACAGATAAAGTTCCTTAAGCCAAATATGGAATAGACAAGAGCTACTCCTTGCTCAACGAAATGGACTCAACACCCCATGTTAAATGCCTAAGAGTGTACCTGACTAGGAAGTATCTTAAAACCCATGGATTGCTATGTCTCTGAAAGAGAATCAAGTGTGTGTACAGGGGCATAAACGCAGCAGTGATAGGATTGGAGAGGTTCGGTGAGCAAATGAAGACCCTTTGAAGTCATATTGCATGGTACCCATTCCACGGGTCTCAACTCTCCAGGTTTAAGGTATTCTTCCTTCAGCTAAAACATGCATGTGGAACCCAGAGTATGATCAACCGTGTGATCGGGAGACGTGTTCCAATATGTCTCAGTTTTCGTCCCCTGGTACTCGGGTGCAACATGCCAGACGCTTTACTAACACTCTCCCGACTTGGAGAGTCAGTGCCTTTAACCTCCTGTTTGGCCCAGTTTGCAATTTCTGCGGAAGATGAACAGGAATAGGGAGAACCAATGACAGACTAGCTGGAGGTGTCTGGACGGGCAAATTTAACTCTCATTTCCCACCAGGAAGAGGAATTAACCAAAGGCTCAGCGTGCCGTGCCGGAACCAGATTAGGGCCTGAAGCCATCCTGCGGTGTTGCGGCCAGCTCACGAGAAAGCGAGTTGAAGAAAGGAGCTCAGGGGCACTGTAATTCACAAACCTGCAGAGTTATAAATGACAGCTATCGTCCAAAAATATACTGAAGTAAGGCTGCCAAGAGGACTTGAAAGCGGGGCAGAATTGCAGGAAACCGATTTCAGGAGGTAGACTGGAATTGCATTTAAAGCATAGGAAAAGAGGCAGAACGTCCACAATGATGCACTTGGCCAAAAAGGGCGTATGCGTTTTTTCCTGAATATATTCAGGAAAAAACGCATACGCCCTTTTTGGCCAACCAAGCAAGCTTGCAAAGGAAATCTGCACTACAATGAAGTCTCACTTCCCCCCGGTCAAAAGGGCCATCTGAAAAAAGTGTAAAATCCAGAAAGGCAGGACAGGCCATGGAGAACTGGGAGCCTTGTTATGCTGATGGGCGGGATGTAAATTGCCAACAGCCACTCGGGAGAAGTGTATGGTGTTTCCTGAAACATCTAAAAAACAAAGCAACAGAGCCTAGGGCACTTCCACTTATGGTCCTATAGCTTAGGGAAATTAAAATCAAAAGACACAGCCACCCCAAAGGTTGGGACGGCTCTGTTTACAAGAACCTGGTTTACGGTACAAGTTCAATATCGCAGAAAGTGAAAAATGGATAAAGAAGTTGTGGTACTTACGTACAATGCAATATCACTCAGCAAGGAAATCTATGTCATCAGGCCCGTAGCAGCATAATGAGTGGATTCAGGTACGATGATTCTAACTGAAATAAGTCACACAGAAAAAGAAACATCATAAGATATCACTAATACACGGAATGTAACCTTGGCTACACAGGAACTGAATTACAAAACAGAACAGGGTCTCAAATTTAGAAACCCAACTTATGCTTGCTTAAGGGGAAAGGTGAGTTGGGGTGCTGCATAAAACCAGAGATTGAAATGAGCACAGATAAAGTTCCTTAAGCCAAATATGGAATAGACAAGAGCTACTCCTTGCTCAACGAAATGGACTCAACACCCCATGTTAAATGCCTAAGAGTGTACCTGACTAGGAAGTATCTTAAAACCCATGGATTGCTATGTCTCTGAAAGAGAATCAAGTGTGTGTACAGGGGCATAAACGCAGCAGTGATAGGATTGGAGAGGTTCGGTGAGCAAATGAAGACCCTTTGAAGTCATATTGCATGGTACCCATTCCACGGGTCTCAACTCTCCAGGTTTAAGGTATTCTTCCTTCAGCTAAAACATGCATGTGGAACCCAGAGTATGATCAACCGTGTGATCGGGAGACGTGTTCCAATATGTCTCAGTTTTCGTCCCCTGGTACTCGGGTGCAACATGCCAGACGCTTTACTAACACTCTCCCGACTTGGAGAGTCAGTGCCTTTAACCTCCTGTTTGGCCCAGTTTGCAATTTCTGCGGAAGATGAACAGGAATAGGGAGAACCAATGACAGACTAGCTGGAGGTGTCTGGACGGGCAAATTTAACTCTCATTTCCCACCAGGAAGAGGAATTAACCAAAGGCTCAGCGTGCCGTGCCAGAACCAGATTAGGGCCTGAAGCCATCCTGCGGTGTTGCGGCCAGCTCACGAGAAAGCGAGTTGAAGAAAGGAGCTCAGGGGCACTGTAATTCACAAACCTGCAGAGTTATAAATGACAGCTATCGTCCAAAAATATACTGAAGTAAGGCTGCCAAGAGGACTTGAAAGCGGGGCAGAATTGCAGGAAACCGATTTCAGGAGGTAGACTGGAATTGCATTGAAAGCATAGGAAAAGAGGCAGAACGTCCACAATGATGCACTTGGCCAAAAAGGGCGTATGCGTTTTTTCCTGAATATATTCAGGAAAAAACGCATACGCCCTTTTTGGCCAACCAAGCAAGCTTGCAAAGGAAATCTGCACTACAATGAAGTCTCACTTCCCCCCGGTCAAAAGGGCCATCTGAAAAAAGTGTAAAATCCAGAAAGGCAGGACAGGCCATGGAGAACTGGGAGCCTTGTTATGCTGATGGGCGGGATGTCAATTGCCAACAGCCACTCGGGAGAAGTGTATGGTGTTTCCTGAAACATCTAAAAAACAAAGCAACAGAGCCTAGGGCACTTCCACTTATGGTCCTATAGCTTAGGGAAATTAAAATCAAAAAGACACAGCCACCCCAAAGGTTGGGACGGCTCTGTTTACAAGAACCTGGTTTACGGTACAAGTTCAATATCGCAGAAAGTGAAAAATGGATAAAGAAGTTGTGGTACTTACGTACAATGCAGTATCACTCAGCAATGAAATCTATGTCATCAGGCCCGTAGCAGCATAATGAGTGGATTCAGGTATGATGATTCTAACTGAAATAAGTCACACAGGAAAAGAAACATCATAAGATATCACTAATACACGGAATGTAACCTTGGCTACACAGGAACTGAATTACAAAACAGAACAGGGTCTCAAATTTAGAAACACAACTTATGCTTGCTTAAGGGGAAAGGTGAGTTGGGGTGCTGCATAAAACCAGAGATTGAAATGAGCACAGATAAAGTTCCTTAAGCCAAATATGGAATAGACAAGAGCTACTCCTTGCTCAACGAAATGGACTCAACACCCCATACTAAATGCCTAAGAGTGTACCTGACTAGGAAGTATCTTAAAACCTATGGATTGCTATGTCTCTGAAAGAGAATCAAGTGTGTGTACAGGGGCATAAACGCAGCAGTGATAGGATTGGAGAGGTTCGGTGAGCAAATGAAGACCCTTTGAAGTCATATTGCATGGTACCCATTCCACGGGTCTCAACTCTCCAGGTTTAAGGTATTCTTCCTTCAGCTAAAACATGCATGTGGAACCCAGAGTATGATCAACCGTGTGATCGGGAGACGTGTTCCAATATGTGTCAGTTTTCGTCCCCTGGTACTCGGGTGCAACATTCCAGACGCTTTACTAACACTCTCCCGACTTGGAGAGTCAGTGCCTTTAACCTCCTGTTTGGCCCAGTTTGCAATTTCTGTGGAAGATGAACAGGAATAGGGAGAACCAATGACAGACTAGCTGGAGGTGTCTGGACGGGCAAATTTAACTCTCATTTCCCACCAGGAAGAGGAATTAACCAAAGGCTCAGCGTGCCGTGCCGGAACCAGATTAGGGCCTGAAGCCATCCTGCGGTGTTGCGGCCAGCTCACGAGAAAGCGAGTTGAAGAAAGGAGCTCAGGGGCACTGTAATTCACAAACCTGCAGAGTTATAAATGACAGCTATCGTCCAAAAATATACTGAAGTAAGGCTGCCAAGAGGACTTGAAAGCGGGGCAGAATTGCAGGAAACCGATTTCAGGAGGTAGACTGGAATTGCATTTAAAGCATAGGAAAAGAGGCAGAACGTCCACAATGATGCACTTGGCCAAAAAGGGCGTATGCGTTTTTTCCTGAATATATTCAGGAAAAAACGCATACGCCCTTTTTGGCCAACCAAGCAAGCTTGCAAAGGAAATCTGCACTACAATGAAGTCTCACTTCCCCCCGGTCAAAAGGGCCATCTGAAAAAAGTGTAAAATCCAGAAAGGCAGGACAGGCCATGGAGAACTGGGAGCCTTGTTATGCTGATGGGCGGGATGTAAATTGCCAACAGCCACTCGGGAGAAGTGTATGGTGTTTCCTGAAACATCTAAAAAACAAAGCAACAGAGCCTAGGGCACTTCCACTTATGGTCCTATAGCTTAGGGAAATTAAAATCAAAAAGACACAGACACCCAAACGGTTGGGACGGCTCTGTTTACAAGAACCTGGTTTACGGTACAAGTTCAATATCGCAGAAAGTGAAAAATGGATAAAGAAGTTGTGGTACTTACGTACAATGCAGTATCACTCAGCAATGAAATCTATGTCATCAGGCCCGTAGCAGCATAATGAGTGGAGTCAGGTACGATGATTCTAACTGAAATAAGTCACACAGGAAAAGAAACATCATAAGATATCACTAATACACGGAATGTAACCTTGGCTACACAGGAACTGAATTACAAAACAGAACAGGGTCTCAAATTTAGAAACCCAACTTATGCTTGCTTAAGGGGAAAGGTGAGTTGGGGTGCTGCATAAAACCAGAGATTGAAATGAGCACAGATAAAGTTCCTTAAGCCAAATATGGAATAGACAAGAGCTACTCCTTGCTCAACGAAATGGACTCAACACCCCATATTAAATGCCTAAGAGTGTACCTGACTAGGAAGTATCTTAAAACCTATGGATTGCTATGTCTCTGAAAGAGAATCAAGTGTGTGTACAGGGGCATAAACGCAGCAGTGATAGGATTGGAGAGGTTCGGTGAGCAAATGAAGACCCTTTGAAGTCATATTGCATGGTACCCATTCCACGGGTCTCAACTCTCCAGGTTTAAGGTATTCTTCCTTCAGCTAAAACATGCATGTGGAACCCAGAGTATGATCAACCGTGTGATCGGGAGACGTGTTCCAATATGTGTCAGATTTCGTCCCCTGGTACTCGGGTGCAACATTCCAGACGCTTTACTAACACTCTCCCGACTTGGAGAGTCAGTGCCTTTAACCTCCTGTTTGGCCCAGTTTGCAATTTCTGCGGAAGATGAACAGGAATAGGGAGAACCAATGACAGACTAGCTGGAGGTGTCTGGACGGGCAAATTTAACTCTCATTTCCCACCAGGAAGAGGAATTAACCAAAGGCTCAGCGTGCCGTGCCGGAACCAGATTAGGGCCTGAAGCCATCCTGCGGTGTTGCCGCCAGCTCACGAGAAAGCGAGTTGAAGAAAGGAGCTCAGGGGCACTGTAATTCACAAACCTGCAGAGTTATAAATGACAGCTATCGTCCAAAAATATACTGAAGTAAGGCTGCCAAGAGGACTTGAAAGCGGGGCAGAATTGCAGGAAACCGATTTCAGGAGGTAGACTGGAATTGCATTGAAAGCATAGGAAAAGAGGCAGAACGTCCACAATGATGCACTTGGCCAAAAAGGGCGTATGCGTTTTTTCCTGAATATATTCAGGAAAAAACGCATACGCCCTTTTTGGCCAACCAAGCAAGCTTGCAAAGGAAATCTGCACTACAATGAAGTCTCACTTCCCCCCGGTCAAAAGGGCCATCTGAAAAAAGTGTAAAATCCAGAAAGGCAGGACAGGCCATGGAGAACTGGGAGCCTTGTTATGCTGATGGGCGGGATGTAAATTGCCAACAGCCACTCGGGAGAAGTGTATGGTGTTTCCTGAAACATCTAAAAAACAAAGCAACAGAGCCTAGGGCACTTCCACTTATGGTCCTATAGCTTAGGGAAATTAAAATCAAAAGACACAGCCACCCCAAAGGTTGGGACGGCTCTGTTTACAAGAACCTGGTTTACGGTACAAGTTCAATATCGCAGAAAGTGAACAATGGATAAAGAAGTTGTGGTACTTACGTACAATGCAATATCACTCAGCAATGAAATCTATGTCATCAGGCCCGTAGCAGCATAATGAGTGGATTCAGGTATGATGATTCTAACTGAAATAAGTCACACAGAAAAAGAAACATCATAAGATATCACTAATACACGGAATGTAACCTTGGCTACACAGGAACTGAATTACAAAACAGAACAGGGTCTCAAATTTAGAAACCCAACTTATGCTTGCTTAAGGGGAAAGGTGAGTTGGGGTGCTGCATAAAACCAGAGATTGAAATGAGCACAGATAAAGTTCCTTAAGCCAAATATGGAATAGACAAGAGCTACTCCTTGCTCAACGAAATGGACTCAACACCCCATGTTAAATGCCTAAGAGTGTACCTGACTAGGAAGTATCTTAAAACCTATGGATTGCTATGTCTCTGAAAGAGAATCAAGTGTGTGTACAGGGGCATAAACGCAGCAGTGATAGGATTGGAGAAGTTCGGTGAGCAAATGAAGACCCTTTGAAGTCATATTGCATGGTACCCATTCCACGGGTCTCAACTCTCCAGGTTTAAGGTATTCTTCCTTCAGCTAAAACATGCATGTGGAACCCAGAGTATGATCAACCGTGTGATCGGGAGACGTGTTCCAATATGTCTCAGTTTTCGTCCCCTGGTACTCGGGTGCAACATGCCAGACGCTTTACTAACACTCTCCCGACTTGGAGAGTCAGTGCCTTTAACCTCCTGTTTGGCCCAGCTTGCAATTTCTGCGGAAGATGTACAGGAATAGGGAGAACCAATGACAGACTAGCTGGAGGTGTCTGGACGGGCAAATTTAACTCTCATTTCCCACCAGGAAGAGGAATTAACCAAAGGCTCAGCGTGCCGTGCCGGAACCAGATTAGGGCCTGAAGCCATCCTGTGGTGTTGCCGCCAGCTCACGAGAAAGCGAGTTGAAGAAAGGAGCTCAGGGGCACTGTAATTCACAAACCTGCAGAGTTATAAATGACAGCTATCGTCCAAAAATATACTGAAGTAAGGCTGCCAAGAGGACTTGAACTTGGGGCAGAATTGCAGGAAACCGATTTCAGGAGGTAGACTGGAATTGCATTTAAAGCATAGGAAAAGAGGCAGAACGTCCACAATGATGCACTTGGCCAAAAAGGGCGTATGCGTTTTTTCCTGAATATATTCAGGAAAAAACGCATACGCCCTTTTTGGCCAACCAAGCAAGCTTGCAAAGGAAATCTGCACTACAATGAAGTCTCACTTCCCCCCGGTCAAAAGGGCCATCTGAAAAAAGTGTAAAATCCAGAAAGGCAGGACAGGCCATGGAGAACTGGGAGCCTTGTTATGCTGATGGGCGGGATGTAAATTGCCAACAGCCACTCGGGAGAAGTGTATGGTGTTTCCTGAAACATCTAAAAAACAAAGCAACAGAGCCTAGGGCACTTCCACTTATGGTCCTATAGCTTAGGGAAATTAAAATCAAAAAGACACAGCCACCCCAAAGGTTGGGACGGCTCTGTTTACAAGAACCTGGTTTACGGTACAAGTTCAATATCGCAGAAAGTGAAAAATGGATAAAGAAGTTGTGGTACTTACGTACAATGCAGTATCACTCAGCAATGAAATCTATGTCATCAGGCCCGTAGCAGCATAATGAGTGGAGTCAGGCACGATGATTCTAACTGAAATAAGTCACACAGGAAAAGAAACATCATAAGATATCACTAATACACGGAATGTAACCTTGGCTACACAGGAACTGAATTACAAAACAGAACAGGGTCTCAAATTTAGAAACCCAACTTATGCTTGCTTAAGGGGAAAGGTGAGTTGGGGTGCTGCATAAAACCAGAGATTGAAATGAGCACAGATAAAGTTCCTTAAGCCAAATATGGAATAGACAAGAGCTACTCCTTGCTCAACGAAATGGACTCAACACCCCATGTTAAATGCCTAAGAGTGTACCTGACTAGGAAGTATCTTAAAACCTATGGATTGCTATGTCTCTGAAAGAGAATCAAGTGTGTGTACAGGGGCATAAACGCAGCAGTGATAGGATTGGAGAGGTTCGGTGAGCAAATGAAGACCCTTTGAAGTCATATTGCATGGTACCCATTCCACGGGTCTCAACTCTCCAGGTTTAAGGTATTCTTCCTTCAGCTAAAACATGCATGTGGAACCCAGAGTATGATCAACCGTGTGATTGGGAGACGTGTTCCAATATGTCTCAGTTTTCGTCCCCTGGTACTCGGGTGCAACATGCCAGACGCTTTACTAACACTCTCCCGACTTGGAGAGTCAGTGCCTTTAACCTCCTGTTTGGCCCAGTTTGCAATTTCTGCGGAAGATGAACAGGAATAGGGAGAACCAATGACAGACTAGCTGGAGGTGTCTGGACGGGCAAATTTAACTCTCATTTCCCACCAGGAAGAGGAATTAACCAAAGGCTCAGCGTGCCGTGCCGGAACCAGATTAGGGCCTGAAGCCATCCTGCGGTGTTGCGGCCAGCTCACGAGAAAGCGACTTGAAGAAAGGAGCTCAGGGGCACTGTAATTCACAAACCTGCAGAGTTATAAATGACAGCTATCGTCCAAAAATATACTGAAGTAAGGCTGCCAAGAGGACTTGAAAGTGGGGCAGAATTGCAGGAAACCGATTTCAGGAGGTAGACTGGAATTGCATTTAAAGCATAGGAAAAGAGGCAGAACGTCCACAATGATGCACTTGGCCAAAAAGGGCGTATGCGTTTTTTCCTGAATATATTCAGGAAAAAACGCATACGCCCTTTTTGGCCAACCAAGCAAGCTTGCAAAGGAAATCTGCACTACAATGAAGTCTCACTTCCCCCCGGTCAAAAGGGCCATCTGAAAAAAGTGTAAAATCCAGAAAGGCAGGACAGGCCATGGAGAACTGGGAGCCTTGTTATGCTGATGGGCGGGATGTCAATTGCCAACAGCCACTCGGGAGAAGTGTATGGTGTTTCCTGAAACATCTAAAAAACAAAGCAACAGAGCCTAGGGCACTTCCACTTATGGTCCTATAGCTTAGGGAAATTAAAATCAAAAGACACAGCCACCCCAAAGGTTGGGACGGCTCTGTTTACAAGAACCTGGTTTACGGTACAAGTTCAATATCGCAGAAAGTGAAAAATGGATAAAGAAGTTGTGGTACTTACGTACAATGCAGTATCACTCAGCAATGAAATCTATGTCATCAGGCCCATAGCAGCATAATGAGTGGATTCAGGTATGATGATTCTAACTGAAATAAGTCACACAGAAAAAGAAACATCATAAGATATCACTAATACACGGAATGTAACCTTGGCTACACAGGAACTGAATTACAAAACAGAACAGGGTCTCAAATTTAGAAACCCAACTTATGCTTGCTTAAGGGGAAAGGTGAGTTGGGGTGCTGCATAAAACCAGAGATTGAAATGAGCACAGATAAAGTTCCTTAAGCCAAATATGGAATAGACAAGAGCTACTCCTTGCTCAACGAAATGGACTCAACACCCCATATTAAATGCCTAAGAGTGTACCTGACTAGGAAGTATCTTAAAACCTATGGATTGCTATGTCTCTGAAAGAGAATCAAGTGTGTGTACAGGGGCATAAACGCAGCAGTGATAGGATTGGAGAAGTTCGGTGAGCAAATGAAGACCCTTTGAAGTCATATTGCATGGTACCCATTCCACGGGTCTCAACTCTCCAGGTTTAAGGTATTCTTCCTTCAGCTAAAACATGCATGTGGAACCCAGAGTATGATCAACCGTGTGATCGGGAGACGTGTTCCAATATGTCTCAGTTTTCGTCCCCTGGTACTCGGGTGCAACATTCCAGACGCTTTACTAACACTCTCCCGACTTGGAGAGTCAGTGCCTTTAACCTCCTGTTTGGCCCTGTTTGCAATTTCTGCGGAAGATGAACAGGAATAGGGAGAACCAATGACAGACTAGCTGGAGGTGTCTGGACGGGCAAATTTAACTCTCATTTCCCACCAGGAAGAGGAATTAACCAAAGGCTCAGCGTGCCGTGCCGGAACCAGATTAGGGCCTGAAGCCATCCTGCGGTGTTGCCGCCAGCTCACGAGAAAGCGAGTTGAAGAAAGGAGCTCAGGGGCACTGTAATTCACAAACCTGCAGAGTTATAAATGACAGCTATCGTCCAAAAATATACTGAAGTAAGGCTGCCAAGAGGACTTGAACTTGGGGCAGAATTGCAGGAAACCGATTTCAGGAGGTAGACTGGAATTGCATTTAAAGCATAGGAAAAGAGGCAGAACGTCCACAATGATGCACTTGGCCAAAAAGGGCGTATGCGTTTTTTCCTGAATATATTCAGGAAAAAACGCATACGCCCTTTTTGGCCAACCAAGCAAGCTTGCAAAGGAAATCTGCACTACAATGAAGTCTCACTTCCCCCCGGTCAAAAGGGCCATCTGAAAAAAGTGTAAAATCCAGAAAGGCAGGACAGGCCATGGAGAACTGGGAGCCTTGTTATGCTGATGGGCGGGATGTAAATTGCCAACAGCCACTCGGGAGAAGTGTATGGTGTTTCCTGAAACATCTAAAAAACAAAGCAACAGAGCCTAGGGCACTTCCACTTATGGTCCTATAGCTTAGGGAAATTAAAATCAAAAAGACACAGCCACCCCAAAGGTTGGGACGGCTCTGTTTACAAGAACCTGGTTTACGGTACAAGTTCAATATCGCAGAAAGTGAAAAATGGATAAAGAAGTTGTGGTACTTACGTACAATGCAGTATCACTCAGCAATGAAATCTATGTCATCAGGCCCGTAGCAGCATAATGAGTGGAGTCAGGCACGATGATTCTAACTGAAATAAGTCACACAGGAAAAGAAACATCATAAGATATCACTAATACACGGAATGTAACCTTGGCTACACAGGAACTGAATTACAAAACAGAACAGGGTCTCAAATTTAGAAAACCAACTTATGCTTGCTTAAGGGGAAAGGTGAGTTGGGGTGCTGCATAAAACCAGAGATTGAAATGAGCACAGATAAAGTTCCTTAAGCCAAATATGGAATAGACAAGAGCTACTCCTTGCTCAACGAAATGGACTCAACACCCCATACTAAATGCCTAAGAGTGTACCTGACTAGGAAGTATCTTAAAACCTATGGATTGCTATGTCTCTGAAAGAGAATCAAGTGTGTGTACAGGGGCATAAACGCAGCAGTGATAGGATTGGAGAGGTTCGGTGAGCAAATGAAGACCCTTTGAAGTCATATTGCATGGTACCCATTCCACGGGTCTCAACTCTCCAGGTTTAAGGTATTCTTCCTTCAGCTAAAACATGCATGTGGAACCCAGAGTATGATCAACCGTGTGATCGGGAGACGTGTTCCAATATGTGTCAGTTTTCGTCCCCTGGTACTCGGGTGCAACATTCCAGACGCTTTACTAACACTCTCCCGACTTGGAGAGTCAGTGCCTTTAACCTCCTGTTTGGCCCAGTTTGCAATTTCTGTGGAAGATGAACAGGAATAGGGAGAACCAATGACAGACTAGCTGGAGGTGTCTGGACGGGCAAATTTAACTCTCATTTCCCACCAGGAAGAGGAATTAACCAAAGGCTCAGCGTGCCGTGCCGGAACCAGATTAGGGCCTGAAGCCATCCTGCGGTGTTGCGGCCAGCTCACGAGAAAGCGAGTTGAAGAAAGGAGCTCAGGGGCACTGTAATTCACAAACCTGCAGAGTTATAAATGACAGCTATCGTCCAAAAATATACTGAAGTAAGGCTGCCAAGAGGACTTGAAAGCGGGGCAGAATTGCAGGAAACCGATTTCAGGAGGTAGACTGGAATTGCATTTAAAGCATAGGAAAAGAGGCAGAACGTCCACAATGATGCACTTGGCCAAAAAGGGCGTATGCGTTTTTTCCTGAATATATTCAGGAAAAAACGCATACGCCCTTTTTGGCCAACCAAGCAAGCTTGCAAAGGAAATCTGCACTACAATGAAGTCTCACTTCCCCCCGGTCAAAAGGGCCATCTGAAAAAAGTGTAAAATCCAGAAAGGCAGGACAGGCCATGGAGAACTGGGAGCCTTGTTATGCTGATGGGCGGGATGTAAATTGCCAACAGCCACTCGGGAGAAGTGTATGGTGTTTCCTGAAACATCTAAAAAACAAAGCAACAGAGCCTAGGGCACTTCCACTTATGGTCCTATAGCTTAGGGAAATTAAAATCAAAAAGACACAGACACCCAAACGGTTGGGACGGCTCTGTTTACAAGAACCTGGTTTACGGTACAAGTTCAATATCGCAGAAAGTGAAAAATGGATAAAGAAGTTGTGGTACTTACGTACAATGCAGTATCACTCAGCAATGAAATCTATGTCATCAGGCCCGTAGCAGCATAATGAGTGGAGTCAGGTACGATGATTCTAACTGAAATAAGTCACACAGGAAAAGAAACATCATAAGATATCACTAATACACGGAATGTAACCTTGGCTACACAGGAACTGAATTACAAAACAGAACAGGGTCTCAAATTTAGAAACCCAACTTATGCTTGCTTAAGGGGAAAGGTGAGTTGGGGTGCTGCATAAAACCAGAGATTGAAATGAGCACAGATAAAGTTCCTTAAGCCAAATATGGAATAGACAAGAGCTACTCCTTGCTCAACGAAATGGACTCAACACCCCATATTAAATGCCTAAGAGTGTACCTGACTAGGAAGTATCTTAAAACCTATGGATTGCTATGTCTCTGAAAGAGAATCAAGTGTGTGTACAGGGGCATAAACGCAGCAGTGATAGGATTGGAGAAGTTCGGTGAGCAAATGAAGACCCTTTGAAGTCATATTGCATGGTACCCATTCCACGGGTCTCAACTCTCCAGGTTTAAGGTATTCTTCCTTCAGCTAAAACATGCATGTGGAACCCAGAGTATGATCAACCGTGTGATCGGGAGACGTGTTCCAATATGTCTCAGTTTTCGTCCCCTGGTACTCGGGTGCAACATGCCAGACGCTTTACTAACACTCTCCCGACTTGGAGAGTCAGTGCCTTTAACCTCCTGTTTGGCCCAGCTTGCAATTTCTGCGGAAGATGTACAGGAATAGGGAGAACCAATGACAGACTAGCTGGAGGTGTCTGGACGGGCAAATTTAACTCTCATTTCCCACCAGGAAGAGGAATTAACCAAAGGCTCAGCGTGCCGTGCCGGAACCAGATTAGGGCCTGAAGCCATCCTGTGGTGTTGCCGCCAGCTCACGAGAAAGCGAGTTGAAGAAAGGAGCTCAGGGGCACTGTAATTCACAAACCTGCAGAGTTATAAATGACAGCTATCGTCCAAAAATATACTGAAGTAAGGCTGCCAAGAGGACTTGAACTTGGGGCAGAATTGCAGGAAACCGATTTCAGGAGGTAGACTGGAATTGCATTTAAAGCATAGGAAAAGAGGCAGAACGTCCACAATGATGCACTTGGCCAAAAAGGGCGTATGCGTTTTTTCCTGAATATATTCAGGAAAAAACGCATACGCCCTTTTTGGCCAACCAAGCAAGCTTGCAAAGGAAATCTGCACTACAATGAAGTCTCACTTCCCCCCGGTCAAAAGGGCCATCTGAAAAAAGTGTAAAATCCAGAAAGGCAGGACAGGCCATGGAGAACTGGGAGCCTTGTTATGCTGATGGGCGGGATGTAAATTGCCAACAGCCACTCGGGAGAAGTGTATGGTGTTTCCTGAAACATCTAAAAAACAAAGCAACAGAGCCTAGGGCACTTCCACTTATGGTCCTATAGCTTAGGGAAATTAAAATCAAAAAGACACAGCCACCCCAAAGGTTGGGACGGCTCTGTTTACAAGAACCTGGTTTACGGTACAAGTTCAATATCGCAGAAAGTGAAAAATGGATAAAGAAGTTGTGGTACTTACGTACAATGCAGTATCACTCAGCAATGAAATCTATGTCATCAGGCCCGTAGCAGCATAATGAGTGGAGTCAGGCACGATGATTCTAACTGAAATAAGTCACACAGGAAAAGAAACATCATAAGATATCACTAATACACGGAATGTAACCTTGGCTACACAGGAACTGAATTACAAAACAGAACAGGGTCTCAAATTTAGAAACCCAACTTATGCTTGCTTAAGGGGAAAGGTGAGTTGGGGTGCTGCATAAAACCAGAGATTGAAATGAGCACAGATAAAGTTCCTTAAGCCAAATATGGAATAGACAAGAGCTACTCCTTGCTCAACGAAATGGACTCAACACCCCATGTTAAATGCCTAAGAGTGTACCTGACTAGGAAGTATCTTAAAACCTATGGATTGCTATGTCTCTGAAAGAGAATCAAGTGTGTGTACAGGGGCATAAACGCAGCAGTGATAGGATTGGAGAGGTTCGGTGAGCAAATGAAGACCCTTTGAAGTCATATTGCATGGTACCCATTCCACGGGTCTCAACTCTCCAGGTTTAAGGTATTCTTCCTTCAGCTAAAACATGCATGTGGAACCCAGAGTATGATCAACCGTGTGATTGGGAGACGTGTTCCAATATGTCTCAGTTTTCGTCCCCTGGTACTCGGGTGCAACATTCCAGACGCTTTACTAACACTCTCCCGACTTGGAGAGTCAGTGCCTTTAACCTCCTGTTTGGCCCAGTTTGCAATTTCTGCGGAAGATGAACAGGAATAGGGAGAACCAATGACAGACTAGCTGGAGGTGTCTGGACGGGCAAATTTAACTCTCATTTCCCACCAGGAAGAGGAATTAACCAAAGGCTCAGCGTGCCGTGCCGGAACCAGATTAGGGCCTGAAGCCATCCTGCGGTGTTGCGGCCAGCTCACGAGAAAGCGAGTTGAAGAAAGGAGCTCAGGGGCACTGTAATTCACAAACCTGCAGAGTTATAAATGACAGCTATCGTCCAAAAATATACTGAAGTAAGGCTGCCAAGAGGACTTGAAAGCGGGGCAGAATTGCAGGAAACCGATTTCAGGAGGTAGACTGGAATTGCATTTAAAGCATAGGAAAAGAGGCAGAACGTCCACAATGATGCACTTGGCCAAAAAGGGCGTATGCGTTTTTTCCTGAATATATTCAGGAAAAAACGCATACGCCCTTTTTGGCCAACCAAGCAAGCTTGCAAAGGAAATCTGCACTACAATGAAGTCTCACTTCCCCCCGGTCAAAAGGGCCATCTGAAAAAAGTGTAAAATCCAGAAAGGCAGGACAGGCCATGGAGAACTGGGAGCCTTGTTATGCTGATGGGCGGGATGTCAATTGCCAACAGCCACTCGGGAGAAGTGTATGGTGTTTCCTGAAACATCTAAAAAACAAAGCAACAGAGCCTAGGGCACTTCCACTTATGGTCCTATAGCTTAGGGAAATTAAAATCAAAAGACACAGCCACCCCAAAGGTTGGGACGGCTCTGTTTACAAGAACCTGGTTTACGGTACAAGTTCAATATCGCAGAAAGTGAAAAATGGATAAAGAAGTTGTGGTACTTACGTACAATGCAGTATCACTCAGCAATGAAATCTATGTCATCAGGCCCGTAGCAGCATAATGAGTGGATTCAGGTACGATGATTCTAACTGAAATAAGTCACACAGAAAAAGAAACATCATAAGATATCACTAATACACGGAATGTAACCTTGGCTACACAGGAACTGAATTACAAAACAGAACAGGGTCTCAAATTTAGAAACCCAACTTATGCTTGCTTAAGGGGAAAGGTGAGTTGGGGTGCTGCATAAAACCAGAGATTGAAATGAGCACAGATAAAGTTCCTTAAGCCAAATATGGAATAGACAAGAGCTACTCCTTGCTCAACGAAATGGACTCAACACCCCATATTAAATGCCTAAGAGTGTACCTGACTAGGAAGTATCTTAAAACCTATGGATTGCTATGTCTCTGAAAGAGAATCAAGTGTGTGTACAGGGGCATAAACGCAGCAGTGATAGGATTGGAGAAGTTCGGTGAGCAAATGAAGACCCTTTGAAGTCATATTGCATGGTACCCATTCCACGGGTCTCAACTCTCCAGGTTTAAGGTATTCTTCCTTCAGCTAAAACATGCATGTGGAACCCAGAGTATGATCAACCGTGTGATCGGGAGACGTGTTCCAATATGTCTCAGTTTTCGTCCCCTGGTACTCGGGTGCAACATTCCAGACGCTTTACTAACACTCTCCCGACTTGGAGAGTCAGTGCCTTTAACCTCCTGTTTGGCCCTGTTTGCAATTTCTGCGGAAGATGAACAGGAATAGGGAGAACCAATGACAGACTAGCTGGAGGTGTCTGGACGGGCAAATTTAACTCTCATTTCCCACCAGGAAGAGGAATTAACCAAAGGCTCAGCGTGCCGTGCCGGAACCAGATTAGGGCCTGAAGCCATCCTGCGGTGTTGCCGCCAGCTCACGAGAAAGCGAGTTGAAGAAAGGAGCTCAGGGGCACTGTAATTCACAAACCTGCAGAGTTATAAATGACAGCTATCGTCCAAAAATATACTGAAGTAAGGCTGCCAAGAGGACTTGAACTTGGGGCAGAATTGCAGGAAACCGATTTCAGGAGGTAGACTGGAATTGCATTTAAAGCATAGGAAAAGAGGCAGAACGTCCACAATGATGCACTTGGCCAAAAAGGGCGTATGCGTTTTTTCCTGAATATATTCAGGAAAAAACGCATACGCCCTTTTTGGCCAACCAAGCAAGCTTGCAAAGGAAATCTGCACTACAATGAAGTCTCACTTCCCCCCGGTCAAAAGGGCCATCTGAAAAAAGTGTAAAATCCAGAAAGGCAGGACAGGCCATGGAGAACTGGGAGCCTTGTTATGCTGATGGGCGGGATGTAAATTGCCAACAGCCACTCGGGAGAAGTGTATGGTGTTTCCTGAAACATCTAAAAAACAAAGCAACAGAGCCTAGGGCACTTCCACTTATGGTCCTATAGCTTAGGGAAATTAAAATCAAAAAGACACAGCCACCCCAAAGGTTGGGACGGCTCTGTTTACAAGAACCTGGTTTACGGTACAAGTTCAATATCGCAGAAAGTGAAAAATGGATAAAGAAGTTGTGGTACTTACGTACAATGCAGTATCACTCAGCAATGAAATCTATGTCATCAGGCCCGTAGCAGCATAATGAGTGGAGTCAGGCACGATGATTCTAACTGAAATAAGTCACACAGGAAAAGAAACATCATAAGATATCACTAATACACGGAATGTAACCTTGGCTACACAGGAACTGAATTACAAAACAGAACAGGGTCTCAAATTTAGAAACCCAACTTATGCTTGCTTAAGGGGAAAGGTGAGTTGGGGTGCTGCATAAAACCAGAGATTGAAATGAGCACAGATAAAGTTCCTTAAGCCAAATATGGAATAGACAAGAGCTACTCCTTGCTCAACGAAATGGACTCAACACCCCATATTAAATGCCTAAGAGTGTACCTGACTAGGAAGTATCTTAAAACCTATGGATTGCTATGTCTCTGAAAGAGAATCAAGTGTGTGTACAGGGGCATAAACGCAGCAGTGATAGGATTGGAGAGGTTCGGTGAGCAAATGAAGACCCTTTGAAGTCATATTGCATGGTACCCATTCCACGGGTCTCAACTCTCCAGGTTTAAGGTATTCTTCCTTCAGCTAAAACATGCATGTGGAACCCAGAGTATGATCAACCATGTGATCGGGAGACGTGTTCCAATATGTGTCAGATTTCGTCCCCTGGTACTCGGGTGCAACATTCCAGACGCTTTACTAACACTCTCCCGACTTGGAGAGTCAGTGCCTTTAACCTCCTGTTTGGCCCAATTTGCAATTTCTGCGGAAGATGAACAGGAATAGGGAGAACCAATGACAGACTAGCTGGAGGTGTCTGGACGGGCAAATTTAACTCTCATTTCCCACCAGGAAGAGGAATTAACCAAAGGCTCAGCGTGCCGTGCCGGAACCAGATTAGGGCCTGAAGCCATCCTGCGGTGTTGCGGCCAGCTCACGAGAAAGCGACTTGAAGAAAGGAGCTCAGGGGCACTGTAATTCACAAACCTGCAGAGTTATAAATGACAGCTATCGTCCAAAAATATACTGAAGTAAGGCTGCCAAGAGGACTTGAAAGCGGGGCAGAATTGCAGGAAACCGATTTCAGGAGGTAGGCTGGAATTGCATTTAAAGCATAGGAAAAGAGGCAGAACGTCCACAATGATGCACTTGGCCAAAAAGGGCGTATGCGTTTTTTCCTGAATATATTCAGGAAAAAACGCATACGCCCTTTTTGGCCAACCAAGCAAGCTTGCAAAGGAAATCTGCACTACAATGAAGTCTCACTTCCCCCCGGTCAAAAGGGCCATCTGAAAAAAGTGTAAAATCCAGAAAGGCAGGACAGGCCATGGAGAACTGGGAGCCTTGTTATGCTGATGGGCGGGATGTAAATTGCCAACAGCCACTCGGGAGAAGTGTATGGTGTTTCCTGAAACATCTAAAAAACAAAGCAACAGAGCCTAGGGCACTTCCACTTATGGTCCTATAGCTTAGGGAAATTAAAATCAAAAGACATAGCCACCCCAAATGTTGGGACGGCTCTGTTTACAAGAACCTGGTTTACGGTACAAGTTCAATATCGCAGAAAGTGAAAAATGGATAAAGAAATTGTGGTACTTACGTACAATGCAATATCACTCAGCAAGGAAATCTATGTCATCAGGCCCGTAGCAGCATAATGAGTGGATTCAGGTACGATGATTCTAACTGAAATAAGTCACACAGAAAAAGAAACATCATAAGATATCACTAATACACGGAATGTAACCTTGGCTACACAGGAACTGAATTACAAAACAGAACAGGGTCTCAAATTTAGAAACCCAACTTATGCTTGCTTAAGGGGAAAGGTGAGTTGGGGTGCTGCATAAAACCAGAGATTGAAATGAGCACAGATAAAGTTCCTTAAGCCAAATATGGAATAGACAAGAGCTACTCCTTGCTCAACGAAATGGACTCAACACCCCATGTTAAATGCCTAAGAGTGTACCTGACTAGGAAGTATCTTAAAACCTATGGATTGCTATGTCTCTGAAAGAGAATCAAGTGTGTGTACAGGGGCATAAACGCAGCAGTGATAGGATTGGAGAGGTTCGGTGAGCAAATGAAGACCCTTTGAAGTCATATTGCATGGTACCCATTCCACGGGTCTCAACTCTCCAGGTTTAAGGTATTCTTCCTTCAGCTAAAACATGCATGTGGAACCCAGAGTATGATCAACCGTGTGATTGGGAGACGTGTTCCAATATGTCTCAGTTTTCGTCCCCTGGTACTCGGGTGCAACATGCCAGACGCTTTACTAACACTCTCCCGACTTGGAGAGTCAGCGCCTTTAACCTCCTGTTTGGCCCAGTTTGCAATTTCTGCGGAAGATGAACAGGAATAGGGAGAACCAATGACAGACTAGCTGGAGGTGTCTGGACGGGCAAATTTAACTCTCATTTCCCACCAGGAAGAGGAATTAACCAAAGGCTCAGCGTGCCGTGCCGGAACCAGATTAGGGCCTGAAGCCATCCTGCGGTGTTGCGGCCAGCTCACGAGAAAGCGAGTTGAAGAAAGGAGCTCAGGGGCACTGTAATTCACAAACCTGCAGAGTTATAAATGACAGCTATCGTCCAAAAATATACTGAAGTAAGGCTGCCAAGAGGACTTGAAAGCGGGGCAGAATTGCAGGAAACCGATTTCAGGAGGTAGACTGGAATTGCATTTAAAGCATAGGAAAAGAGGCAGAACGTCCACAATGATGCACTTGGCCAAAAAGGGCGTATGCGTTTTTTCCTGAATATATTCAGGAAAAAACGCATACGCCCTTTTTGGCCAACCAAGCAAGCTTGCAAAGGAAATCTGCACTACAATGAAGTCTCACTTCCCCCCGGTCAAAAGGGCCATCTGAAAAAAGTGTAAAATCCAGAAAGGCAGGACAGGCCATGGAGAACTGGGAGCCTTGTTATGCTGATGGGCGGGATGTAAATTGCCAACAGCCACTCGGGAGAAGTGTATGGTGTTTCCTGAAACATCTAAAAAACAAAGCAACAGAGCCTAGGGCACTTCCACTTATGGTCCTATAGCTTAGGGAAATTAAAATCAAAAAGACACAGCCACCCCAAAGGTTGGGACGGCTCTGTTTACAAGAACCTGGTTTACGGTACAAGTTCAATATCGCAGAAAGTGAAAAATGGATAAAGAAGTTGTGGTACTTACGTACAATGCAGTATCACTCAGCAATGAAATCTATGTCATCAGGCCCGTAGCAGCATAATGAGTGGATTCAGGTATGATGATTCTAACTGAAATAAGTCACACAGAAAAAGAAACATCATAAGATATCACTAATACACGGAATGTAACCTTGGCTACACAGGAACTGAATTACAAAACAGAACAGGGTCTCAAATTTAGAAACCCAACTTATGCTTGCTTAAGGGGAAAGGTGAGTTGGGGTGCTGCATAAAACCAGAGATTGAAATGAGCACAGATAAAGTTCCTTAAGCCAAATATGGAATAGACAAGAGCTACTCCTTGCTCAACGAAATGGACTCAACACCCCATATTAAATGCCTAAGAGTGTACCTGACTAGGAAGTATCTTAAAACCTATGGATTGCTATGTCTCTGAAAGAGAATCAAGTGTGTGTACAGGGGCATAAACGCAGCAGTGATAGGATTGGAGAGGTTCGGTGAGCAAATGAAGACCCTTTGAAGTCATATTGCATGGTACCCATTCCACGGGTCTCAACTCTCCAGGTTTAAGGTATTCTTCCTTCAGCTAAAACATGCATGTGGAACCCAGAGTATGATCAACCGTGTGATCGGGAGACGTGTTCCAATATGTCTCAGTTTTCGTCCCCTGGTACTCGGGTGCAACATGCCAGACGCTTTACTAACACTCTCCCGACTTGGAGAGTCAGTGCCTTTAACCTCCTGTTTGGCCCAGTTTGCAATTTCTGCGGAAGATGAACAGGAATAGGGAGAACCAATGACAGACTAGCTGGAGGTGTCTGGACGGGCAAATTTAACTCTCATTTCCCAACAGGAAGAGGAATTAACCAAAGGCTCAGCGTGCCGTGCCGGAACCAGATTAGGGCCTGAAGCCATCCTGCGGTGTTGCGGCCAGCTCACGAGAAAGCGACTTGAAGAAAGGAGCTCAGGGGCACTGTAATTCACAAACCTGCAGAGTTATAAATGACAGCTATCGTCCAAAAATATACTGAAGTAAGGCTGCCAAGAGGACTTGAAAGCGGGGCAGAATTGCAGGAAACCGATTTCAGGAGGTAGACTGGAATTGCATTGAAAGCATAGGAAAAGAGGCAGAACGTCCACAATGATGCACTTGGCCAAAAAGGGCGTATGCGTTTTTTCCTGAATATATTCAGGAAAAAACGCATACGCCCTTTTTGGCCAACCAAGCAAGCTTGCAAAGGAAATCTGCACTACAATGAAGTCTCACTTCCCCCCGGTCAAAAGGGCCATCTGAAAAAAGTGTAAAATCCAGAAAGGCAGGACAGGCCATGGAGAACTGGGAGCCTTGTTATGCTGATGGGCGGGATGTCAATTGCCAACAGCCACTCGGGAGAAGTGTATGGTGTTTCCTGAAACATCTAAAAAACAAAGCAACAGAGCCTAGGGCACTTCCACTTATGGTCCTATAGCTTAGGGAAATTAAAATCAAAAAGACACAGCCACCCCAAAGGTTGGGACGGCTCTGTTTACAAGAACCTGGTTTACGGTACAAGTTCAATATCGCAGAAAGTGAAAAATGGATAAAGAAGTTGTGGTACTTACGTACAATGCAGTATCACTCAGCAATGAAATCTATGTCATCAGGCCCGTAGCAGCATAATGAGTGGATTCAGGTATGATGATTCTAACTGAAATAAGTCACACAGAAAAAGAAACATCATAAGATATCACTAATACACGGAATGTAACCTTGGCTACACAGGAACTGAATTACAAAACAGAACAGGGTCTCAAATTTAGAAACCCAACTTATGCTTGCTTAAGGGGAAAGGTGAGTTGGGGTGCTGCATAAAACCAGAGATTGAAATGAGCACAGATAAAGTTCCTTAAGCCAAATATGGAATAGACAAGAGCTACTCCTTGCTCAACGAAATGGACTCAACACCCCATATTAAATGCCTAAGAGTGTACCTGACTAGGAAGTATCTTAAAACCTATGGATTGCTATGTCTCTGAAAGAGAATCAAGTGTGTGTACAGGGGCATAAACGCAGCAGTGATAGGATTGGAGAGGTTCGGTGAGCAAATGAAGACCCTTTGAAGTCATATTGCATGGTACCCATTCCACGGGTCTCAACTCTCCAGGTTTAAGGTATTCTTCCTTCAGCTAAAACATGCATGTGGAACCCAGAGTATGATCAACCGTGTGATCGGGAGACGTGTTCCAATATGTGTCAGTTTTCGTCCCCTGGTACTCGGGTGCAACATTCCAGACGCTTTACTAACACTCTCCCGACTTGGAGAGTCAGTGCCTTTAACCTCCTGTTTGGCCCAGTTTGCAATTTCTGCGGAAGATGAACAGGAATAGGGAGAACCAATGACAGACTAGCTGGAGGTGTCTGGACGGGCAAATTTAACTCTCATTTCCCACCAGGAAGAGGAATTAACCAAAGGCTCAGCGTGCCGTGCCGGAACCAGATTAGGGCCTGAAGCCATCCTGCGGTGTTGCGGCCAGCTCACGAGAAAGCGAGTTGAAGAAAGGAGCTCAGGGGCACCGTAATTCACAAACCTGCAGAGTTATAAATGACAGCTATCGTCCAAAAATATACTGAAGTAAGGCTGCCAAGAGGACTTGAAAGCGGGGCAGAATTGCAGGAAACCGATTTCAGGAGGTAGACTGGAATTGCATTTAAAGCATAGGAAAAGAGGCAGAACGTCCACAATGATGCACTTGGCCAAAAAGGGCGTATGCGTTTTTTCCTGAGTATATTCAGGAAAAAACGCATACGCCCTTTTTGGCCAACCAAGCAAGCTTGCAAAGGAAATCTGCACTACAATGAAGTCTCACTTCCCCCCGGTCAAAAGGGCCATCTGAAAAAAGTGTAAAATCCAGAAAGGCAGGACAGGCCATGGAGAACTGGGAGCCTTGTTATGCTGATGGGCGGGATGTAAATTGCCAACAGCCACTCGGGAGAAGTGTATGGTGTTTCCTGAAACATCTAAAAAACAAAGCAACAGAGCCTAGGGCACTTCCACTTATGGTCCTATAGCTTAGGGAAATTAAAATCAAAAGACACAGCCACCCCAAAGGTTGGGACGGCTCTGTTTACAAGAACCTGGTTTACGGTACAAGTTCAATATCGCAGAAAGTGAAAAATGGATAAAGAAGTTGTGGTACTTACGTACAATGCAGTATCACTCAGCAATGAAATCTATGTCATCAGGCCCGTAGCAGCATAATGAGTGGATTCAGGTACGATGATTCTAACTGAAATAAGTCACACAGGAAAAGAAACATCATAAGATATCACTAATACACGGAATGTAACCTTGGCTACACAGGAACTGAATTACAAAACAGAACAGGGTCTCAAATTTAGAAACCCAACTTATGCTTGCTTAAGGGGAAAGGTGAGTTGGGGTGCTGCATAAAACCAGAGATTGAAATGAGCACAGATAAAGTTCCTTAAGCCAAATATGGAATAGACAAGAGCTACTCCTTGCTCAACGAAATGGACTCAACACCCCATGTTAAATGCCTAAGAGTGTACCTGACTAGGAAGTATCTTAAAACCTATGGATTGCTATGTCTCCGAAAGAGAATCAAGTGTGTGTACAGGGGCATAAACGCAGCAGTGATAGGATTGGAGAGGTTCGGTGAGCAAATGAAGACCCTTTGAAGTCATATTGCATGGTACCCATTCCACGGGTCTCAACTCTCCAGGTTTAAGGTATTCTTCCTTCAGCTAAAACATGCATGTGGAACCCAGAGTATGATCAACCGTGTGATCGGGAGACGTGTTCCAATATGTGTCAGTTTTCGTCCCCTGGTACTCGGGTGCAACATTCCAGACGCTTTACTAACACTCTCCCGACTTGGAGAGTCAGTGCCTTTAACCTCCTGTTTGGCCCAGTTTGCAATTTCTGCGGAAGATGAACAGGAATAGGGAGAACCAATGACAGACTAGCTGGAGGTGTCTGGACGGGCAAATTTAACTCTCATTTCCCACCAGGAAGAGGAATTAACCAAAGGCTCAGCGTGCCGTGCCGGAACCAGATTAGGGCCTGAAGCCATCCTGCGGTGTTGCGGCCAGCTCACGAGAAAGCGACTTGAAGAAAGGAGCTCAGGGGCACTGTAATTCACAAACCTGCAGAGTTATAAATGACAGCTATCGTCCAAAAATATACTGAAGTAAGGCTGCCAAGAGGACTTGAACTTGGGGCAGAATTGCAGGAAACCGATTTCAGGAGGTAGACTGGAATTGCATTGAAAGCATAGGAAAAGAGGCAGAACGTCCACAATGATGCACTTGGCCAAAAAGGGCGTATGCGTTTTTTCCTGAATATATTCAGGAAAAAACGCATACGCCCTTTTTGGCCAACCAAGCAAGCTTGCAAAGGAAATCTGCACTACAATGAAGTCTCACTTCCCCCCGGTCAAAAGGGCCATCTGAAAAAAGTGTAAAATCCAGAAAGGCAGGACAGGCCATGGAGAACTGGGAGCCTTGTTATGCTGATGGGCGGGATGTAAATTGCCAACAGCCACTCGGGAGAAGTGTATGGTGTTTCCTGAAACATCTAAAAAACAAAGCAACAGAGCCTAGGGCACTTCCACTTATGGTCCTATAGCTTAGGGAAATTAAAATCAAAAGACACAGCCACCCCAAAGGTTGGGACGGCTCTGTTTACAAGAACCTGGTTTACGGTACAAGTTCAATATCGCAGAAAGTGAAAAATGGATAAAGAAGTTGTGGTACTTACGTACAATGCAATATCACTCAGCAAGGAAATCTATGTCATCAGGCCCGTAGCAGCATAATGAGTGGATTCAGGTACGATGATTCTAACTGAAATAAGTCACACAGAAAAAGAAACATCATAAGATATCACTAATACACGGAATGTAATCTTGGCTACACAGGAACTGAATTACAAAACAGAACAGGGTCTCAAATTTAGAAACCCAACTTATGCTTTCTTAAGGGGAAAGGTGAGTTGGGTTGCTGCATAAAACCAGAGATTGAAATGAGCACAGATAAAGTTCCTTAAGCCAAATATGGAATAGACAAGAGCTACTCCTTGCTCAACGAAATGGACTCAACACCCCATATTAAATGCCTAAGAGTGTACCTGACTAGGAAGTATCTTAAAACCTATGGATTGCTATGTCTCTGAAAGAGAATCAAGTGTGTGTACAGGGGCATAAACGCAGCAGTGATAGGATTGGAGAGGTTCGGTGAGCAAATGAAGACCCTTTGAAGTCATATTGCATGGTACCCATTCCACGGGTCTCAACTCTCCAGGTTTAAGGTATTCTTCCTTCAGCTAAAACATGCATGTGGAACCCAGAGTATGATCAACCGTGTGATCGGGAGACGTGTTCCAATATGTCTCAGTTTTCGTCCCCTGGTACTCGGGTGCAACATTCCAGACGCTTTACTAACACTCTCCCGACTTGGAGAGTCAGTGCCTTTAACCTCCTGTTTGGCCCAGTTTGCAATTTCTGCGGAAGATGAACAGGAATAGGGAGAACCAATGACAGACTAGCTGGAGGTGTCTGGACGGGCAAATTTAACTCTCATTTCCCACCAGGAAGAGGAATTAACCAAAGGCTCAGCGTGCCGTGCCGGAACCAGATTAGGGCCTGAAGCCATCCTGCGGTGTTGCGGCCAGCTCACGAGAAAGCGAGTTGAAGAAAGGAGCTCAGGGGCACTGTAATTCACAAACCTGCAGAGTTATAAATGACAGCTATCGTCCAAAAATATACTGAAGTAAGGCTGCCAAGAGGACTTGAACTTGGGGCAGAATTGCAGGAAACCAATTTCAGGAGGTAGACTGGAATTGCATTGAAAGCATAGGAAAAGAGGCAGAACGTCCACAATGATGCACTTGGCCAAAAAGGGCGTATGCGTTTTTTCCTGAATATATTCAGGAAAAAACGCATACGCCCTTTTTGGCCAACCAAGCAAGCTTGCAAAGGAAATCTGCACTACAATGAAGTCTCACTTCCCCCCGGTCAAAAGGGCCATCTGAAAAAAGTGTAAAATCCAGAAAGGCAGGACAGGCCATGGAGAACTGGGAGCCTTGTTATGCTGATGGGCGGGATGTAAATTGCCAACAGCCACTTGGGAGAAGTGTATGGTGTTTCCTGAAACATCTAAAAAACAAAGCAACAGAGCCTAGGGCACTTCCACTTATGGTCCTATTGCTTAGTTAATTTAAAATCTAAAAGACACAGCCACCCCAAAGGTTGGGACGGTTCTTTTTACTGGAATCTCTTCTACGGCACAAGTTAAATATCCCAGAGAGCAAATAATGGATAAAGAAGTTGCGGTACTTATGTACAACAGAATACCACTCAGCAATGAAATCTATGTCACCAGGCCCGTACCACCATAATGATTGGATTGAGGCACGATGATTCTAAGTGAAATAAGTCACACAGAAAAAGAAACATCATAAGGTATCACTAATACACGGAATGTGAACTTGGCTACACATGAACTGAATTACAAAACAGAACAGGGTCTCAAGTTTAGAAAACTAACTTATGCTTGCTTAAGGGGGAAGGTGAGTTGGGGTGCTGCATTAAACCAGAGTTTGAAATTAGCACAGATACCGTTCCATAAGCCAAATATGGAATAGACAAGACCTACCCCTTGCTCAACGAAATGGATTCAACAATGAGGTATCACCTCACACCTGGTAGAATAGGCATCATAGAAAATCTACAAGCAAAAAATGCTGGAAAGGGTGTGGAGAAAAGGAACCCTCTTCCACTATTGTTGGGAATATAAATTGATACAGTCACTATGGAGAACAATATGGAATTTCTTAAGAAACTAACAATAGAATTACCATATGATACAGCAATCCCACTACTGGACATATACCCAGACAAAACCATAAATCAAAAAGAGACATTCACCGCAATGTTCATTGCATCACTATTTACAATATCGAGGTAATGGAAGCAACCTAAATGCCCACAGACAGACGAATGCATAAAGCCGTGGTACATATATAAAATGGAATATTACTAAGCCATGAAAAGGAATGAAATTGGGTCATTTGTAGAGACGTCGATGCATCTAGAGACTGTCATACAGAGTGAAGTAAGTCAGAAAGAGAAAAACAAATCTTGTATATTCATGCATATATGTGGAACCTAGAAAACCTGTACAGATTAACCATTTTGCAAGGCATAAATAGAGCAACAGATGTAGACAACAAACGTATGGACAACAAGGGGGGAAAGCTGTTGGGGGGGGGTGGTGGGAGGAGTTGAGAGACTGGGATTGGCATGTATACATTTATATGTATAAAATAGATAACCAATAAGAACCTGCTGTATAAAAATATAAAATAAAATTCAAAATTAAAAAGAAATAAAATTTAAAAAATAGAAAAAACAATTATTCCCTTCACATACATGTATTTATATGAATAAATTATTTCCATGCTTATATCTGTAAATACAAAAAAGAGGAATAAAATCTACCTTGAACCCAAAACGAAAAAGAGAAAAAAAACACAGAACCCACCAGTTCCACAGAGGAAAACCGTATCAGGGCACTTGCTCCAGTTGTAAACAATTCTGAAGTTGGTCAGTGGTGGGGAATCGTCTCCCATTCAGCCAGCAGCCCCCACGCAACAAGCGTCCTCATTGCAAAGCTGGGGCACCGTGCCGAGGCATCTGTGAGTAAACGTGAGCTGAGCCCCAGGCCAGTTGCTGCTGAACTATTCCCACCCATCCCAGGTAAAACACCTGAATATATACAAGGACTTGAAAGCCTAGAGGGAGGGCCATAGAGCCACACGAGTGACAGCATGCCGGCCGACTTGGTGCCTGCAGGCCAGCCAGGATGGTCCTGGCCCTGGGTGCTCTTCTGGAAGATTTCCATTTCCCTGCCTGAGATACCCGTCCTGTCCCTGCCCCCACTGCTTTTTTCCTTCCTCACCTCTGCCCAGGGAGAAATTCCAGCAGCAGGTATGGGTGACACATCTTCTTCTTTAGCAGGTGGCAGCCTGGCAACTGCTGCAGAAAGTCCAGCAGAGCCCCACTCACACTGGGCCACCCACAAAGCCGTGGCCTCTCACTCCCTCCCACCAGCCCAGCCCCGAGACTGCTGACAGGGCAGAGAAAATGGCGTCAGGCACGGCTGCAGGGGCTCTTGCTGCCTGGAGTGGTATTTATAGTGATCTCAACCCAGGCACACCTGGGGAGGGCTGGCCGGCACGGTAAGGCTGCCCAGGTCAGCCAATCATCACCCCTCAGGGGCTCACAGTTGCAGAAAATGGAACTTGCTGAACCGGCCAGGTCCAAGGAACAGGTGTGGGCTCCTGAGAGTCAGGATAGACAAGGGGCTGCAGCTTTGGCTTGTTTTCTAATCATTTTATCTGGCCCATGAGTGGGAGACAACTTCAAGAAAACCCTCTCCTAATGAGAGGAACCCAGGAGTCAGGGAGAGGAGGGGTGGGTGGTGGTTGGAGACAGAGGCTTGGTGCCCCGGGTGCAGTGGAAGTCTCTGGAAGACCAGGTGGAGGGAGGCCTCACGGAGTGATGCCCAGGGTCACAGACCTGTCGCAGCTGCTGTTTGTTAGTTCAAGTCCTGCTCTGAGGTGCTCTGTGTCAGCTCTGAGCGACAGGTGAGCTGGGGGTGCTCTGCAATGAGGGCTATGTGCACGGTTCCTGTGTGCCCAGCCCTGCCACGGTACCTGCAAGGGTAGCTCTGTATCCTGGGAGGGGCCTGACCACGAGAGCCCTGTGGGCTGGGGTGGGGGTGGGGTACCTGCCCAGGTGAGCTCCATATTCTGGGATTGGTCTGACCACGAGAGCCCCATGGGCTGCTGGGGACCTGGTAAAGGATGTCAGGACAGTCAGTGAAGCCACCGAGGATATACCTCCAGTTGCTCCTAATTCCTACACCCTGCTGGTCATTCTACCAACCACCAGGACATGGTATTCTGTATTAGTCTTCAATGATGTCTTCTTTTGTATTCCATTAGTCCCAGAGTCACAAGAAATTTTGGCTTGTGAGTGGCAGGACTCAACATACAACTAAAACAATACTTCCGGGCCGTCTGGCCCCAAGGGTGCAAAAATTCCCACACCATCTTTGGGGAAAGCTTAGCTAAAGACCTAAAAGTTCTACCTCTGGAAAAGGAAACCCTCCTTCAATATGCAGACGACATTCTGATCGCCAGCCCTACTAAGGAGGCCTCTGAACTACCAAGCCAATAAAGGATAGAAGTTGTCCAAGAAAAAGCTCAAATATCACAGACTGCCGTGACCTGCCTGGGCTTCATTCTCACAGAAGGTTGGAGAAGTCCATCCCAGGAAAGGGAAGAAACCATTTTCAGCCTTACCCCTTTCTAAAACTAGAAGACAGCTTAGGGGTTCCTGGGGAGGCCAGGGTTTGCTGCTTCTGGATCCCTAACTACAGTCTACTAGCTGGGCCTCTATATGAAACACTGAAAGGAAAAGATGATGATCCTTTTGAATAGAATCCAGAAGTGGCCTTTCAAGAATGGAAAGAGCAGTCAATTCAGACCCTTGCCCTGGAACTCCCTAATTTAGCTAAACCCTTTGACCTTTACATTCCCGGTGAAAGGTGAATCGCCATTGGAGAATTAGTGCAAAACCTGGGACCACTTGAAATGGAACAATGCAAGAATGCCATCCAGGTAGGATAAACTATGGTCACCAAGGGGCTTGGCCCACTGCCACATCTGGCCAAGATACTGGCGGTATCTAAAACCCTGGAAATCAGCAGCCCAAAAGGCCACCTCCCTCCTAAGGGAAAAGGACCCCACGTGGTGATCCTAACCACCAACCATGCCCTGAAGTTGCAGGGTTCGCTCCGTGGGCACACCGACCTCGAGTGAGGAGGCCCTCCAACTCCAACATCCAGAGAGATAACCGGGGGCAACAGGGCACCATGACGACTCGTGTGAACATCACTTGACCTGGAGTTTCTCTCATAAAACAACAAGAGTGTGTCCCAAAAGAGTAGACTACTGCTTGCCGGACCTACTGCACCCAGAGGGGAGCTAATAATCTTGGCGGGGGAACCGTATATCACACTGTCACCATAGAAAAGCCTACAGACACCGTGATGATGGTGGCCAGTAAGACCGGCTGGACTCTTGTTTACTTCAAAAGGCTGTTGACTCAGTGGCCATCATGGTCCTTGATCACCACTGACCCTGGACTGTCTGGGAGTTGAGCGGGCAGGGCTCTGACACCTGGTGCTGTTTGTACGTTAATTCAGGGGCCTAATTGAAGAAAGCGCAGACTACTGGTCAGAGCATCTAGGCTGGCAGAAACGGTCGGCCTAAGGTGGCCGAACAAATGTGGGGCGGGGTGAAACCGGCCCCCACAGCGTCTCTGCACATCTCTTTCCTGGACCCTTGAAGGTCATTAGAATCTATAACACTTCCAATGCTGGTGCTCAGGTGGACGAGCAGGGAGGCAGGGGGCCTGGGGACAATCAACGTCACCTGGAGGCTGCTGGGGAGAAGCTCTGACCCTCGCCCCAGGGTATGAGGGCTCCCAACTCAGCACTCAGCAGTTACAGAAGAAGGGTCTGCACCCTCAGCACTCCAAGAATGAGGAACGGGACAAAAGGCAGAGGGGGGGTTTGTCCCCAGCAAAGCCCATTAAAAATCCCTGGGAGATAAAAATAGAATCTGGGCAATAAAGTCAAGTCTAACCTTTTTTATCCTTTGTGCTTTGTCTAATTTCACGTGCTCCTAGGGTCCCGCATGCAGAGGTTCCACACCCGGCACTTCAGACCAGATTTCCTAGTGCAGAATGGCTGGGTCGACACCTCAGCTCCTGGGGCCCAGTGCAGACTCCGCGATATAGAGCCTGAGCTACAGCCAACCCGGCCCTCGAGAGCTCCGCCCCCTCCCTCCCACTGACTCTGACAGGATCTCTACACAGCAGCCCAGCCCACAGCCCACGGGGTAGTACATGCTCTCACCTCTCCATTCTCTGATCAAAATATAAAGTTTCCTTTGCTTGTGAACCAAACTCAGTCTCGATCTGTTGGCCCCAATGACACTGGGCAGGGGGACACTTGTTGGGGTCCACTCTGGAGGATCAGTAACAGAAATTGAGACTATTGTAACCTCAATGAACAGATGTGTGAGCCAAAGTGTAGTTAACATAGAACAGTGCATAAGGCTCGGGTAAAATAAGATGTTTCTAACACTTCCATTGGATATTTCCATCACTTTATTATAAGCAAGTTCAGTGAAAAGGTTTGTCTTATTTGTCAGCTCAATATTAGAGAAATGAAGTGATTTCTTTCCAAGGATGTACATCTAATAATCTTGGTTAAACCTTCAGTCTTGTTTTAAATGCTTTTCCATTGAAAATGATACCTCTCTTTCAGCTCCCCCATTTCTGAGAAGTATAAAATCTTATAATTTATTATTACCAAAGGGGAAAGGTGGGAGGAGGGATAAATTAACAGTTTGGGATTAACACATACACACTGCTATGTATAAAATAGATCATCAACAAGGAACTACTGTATAGCACAGGGAACTACACTCAACATTTTGCAATAACCTATAAGGGGAAATAATCTGAAAAAGAATAGATATTTTTATTGACATCATCTATCAATGACAGTTAAAGTGTAACCTAAGGGAAGCTGGTGGTGAGTGCTTCTGACCCTGAAGACTTCAATCATCTAAAGTTTGGACTCTGCCTACTTCCCAAGGCCCTTAATGAACATATGTGTAGCCGTAGCTTAAAAAATTCCCCAGTTTGGGTTTCGGGGAGACACTGATTTTGAAAAAGCCCTGGTGTTCTCCTTACATGAATGGGACTCTTCCTACTGCTAAAACATGTCTGTCACACCCAGAGGATGGTATACCGTCTGATCGGGAAGAGTTTGGAAAAGGCATCTCATCTCCTCATCTCCTGGTGCTCGGGTTCACCCCTCCAGCGTCTTTACTAACAGTCTCCCCACTTGGAGATGTCAGCACTGTCAACATCCTGTTGCGTACAGTTTGGAATTTGTCCAGAGGATGAAGCGGAAGGATGAGGAACAATGAGAGACAAGTCCTACGTGTTCAGACAGGCACATGTCACTCTAATTTCCAATCAGGAAGACGAATTGACCAAAGGCTAGGGTTGCCCATGGAAACAGTATAGAGCTTGAGGAAATCCCGCTGCTTTGTGGCCAGTTCCCATAAACACAAGTTGAACAATAGAACTCAGGGGCAGTAAAATTCACAAAACTGCAGAGTTGAAAATATCCATCACTGAAAAATGTCTTGAGGAAAGTCAGAGAAAAGAACTTGTAAGCAAGGGAGAATGGCAGGAAAGGGATTTGAGGAGGTAGAAAGGACTCGCCATTAAGCACAAGAAAAGGAGCTGAACATTGCCAACATTGCAGTTGGCCAAAAAGGGTGTATGCGTTTTTTTGTGTATATATTCAAGAAAAGAGCGTACACCTTTTTAGCCAACCAAACAGGTGGGCACTGGAAGTCAATACTACAAAAGACATCACTTCGCATCAGTCAGAAGAGCCATCCTCATAAAGCGTAAACAACAGAAATGCAGGACAGGGCAAGGAGAAGAGGGAGCCCTGTGAGACTTATAGTGGAAAGGTATATTGCCAACGGCCATTCTGGAGAAGTGTATTGTGTTTACTAAAGCATCTAAACAATGAGCTACAGAGCATAGGGCACTTGCACTCATGGGCGTATATCTTGGGAAAAACAAAAATCGAGAGGACACAGGCACCCCAATGTTTACCCCCTCTCTGTTTAAAAGATCCTCGACTAGGATATAACTTAAATGTCTCTGGAGGGAAAAAATGGATAGAGATGTGGTACTTAGGTAGAGTGGAATATTATTCAGCCTGGAAATCAATGAAATATGGCCAGCTGTAACAACTCCGGAGGAGTTACGTATGATCATTCTAAGTGACAGAATTCAAAAAGAAGAAGACACATATCATAAGATATCACTTAAAGGTGGAATCCAAAATGGCTACACATGAAATAAATTACAAAACAAAAACATAGTCAAATATGTAGAAAACACGCATAAGGCTGCTAAACGGGAAAGGTGGGGAGGGGTGAGGCATCATCCAGGAGGTTGAAATTAGCAAAAATACCATTCCAAATACCAAACTGATAATCAACAAGGCCTACACGGTAGCTAAAAGAACTGCACTCAGCACACTCAAGTCACCGGAAAAGAATATATACGACTGGTAAGAATCTGAAAAAGAATTTATTGATGTCTCTCTGTACGTGAATCAAGTGGATGTACAGCAGCAAGAAACAGAGCTTTGAAAATCAGCTGTAACCAATATAGTAATAAATTGAAAAAAATAAACGACAGAGAGACAGAGAAAACCTCTTACAACTTTTCCTCAGGGACGGTGATGCAACATGGATTGAACACATCTAGACCCACAGCAGGATGAGACATAAGGCTGGAAACTGTTTGCGCTAAGAGAAATGTGAGGTTGGGTGAGGAAATGCACACCCTTTAAAGTAATACTACCTGGTACCCATTCAATGGGTCCCAAATCTGCAGGTTCAAGGGATCTTCCTACAGCTAAAACATGCATGGAAAACCCAGAGGACTGTACACCATGTGATCGGGAGATGTGTCTAAAATGCACCTCATTTATCCTCTCCTGGTGCTCCTGTTCACCATTCCAGCCACGTTACTTAGAAGCTCCCCACTTGGAGAATCAGCACATTTAAACTTCTGTTTCACACATTTTGCAAATTGTGAGGAGGATGAACGGGAAGAGGGGGAACCAATGAGAGAAGAGTTGTAGGGGTTTGGACGGGCACATATCACTCTAATTTCCCATTAAGAATAAGAATTAAAAAAAGGCTCAGCCTGCCTCGCCGGAGCCAAAATAGGGCCTGAAGCAATCCTGCGGGTTTGAGGCCAGCTCACAAAAGAGCAACTTAAAACATGGAGCTCAGGGTCACTGCAATTCACAAACCTGCAGAGTTATAAATGAAAACTAACGTCCAAAAATATGTTGAGGTAAGGCAAAGAAGAGGATCTGAATGCAAGACAGAATTGCAAGAAACAGATTTCAAGAGATAGATTGGACTCGTCTTTAACGCACATGAAAAGCGGCAGAATTTCGACAATGATGCAGTTGGCCCAAAAGGGCGTATGCGATTTTTCCTGATTATATCCAGGAAAAAACGCATACGCACTTTATGGGCAACGAAGCAAGCAAGCAATGCAAATGTGCACAACAAAGAAGTCTCATTTCCCACCGGTCAAAAGGGCCATCCTAAAAAATTGTAAAAACCAGAAATGCAGGACAGGCCATGGAGAACAGGGAGCCTTTATACGCTGATGGGCAGTGTGTGAACTGCCGAGAGCCACTCTGGAGAAGTGTATGGTGGTTCCTAAATCATCTAAAAACAGAGCTACAGAGCATAGGACACTTCCAATCATGGGAGTATATCTAGGGAAGTCTAAAAATCAACAAGACACAAGCACACCACAGTTTAGGGCTACTCTGTTTACAAGAACCTCAACTTCAGTACACCTTAAATATCCCAGGAAAGAGAACAATGGATAAAGAAGATGTGGTACTTATGTACAATGGAATATCTCTTCACCATGAAATCAATGTAATAAGGCTAGTAGAAGGATAAAGAGTGGATTTAGGTCCGATAATACTACTTGAAATAAGTCAAACAGAAAAAGAAACATATCATAAGATATCACTTATAGAGGGAGGGTAAATATGGCTGCACAAGAAATGAATTACAGAACAGAACAGTGTCTCACATTTAGAAAACACACTTATGTCAGCTTAAGGGGAAAGGAGAGGTGGGGTGATGCATAAAACCAGAGTTTGAAATTAGCACAGATACCGTTCAAGAAACCAAATAGGTATTAGACAAGATCTACACCTTGCTCAATGAACTGGCCTCAACACACCCTATACACCGCAGAGAAATATATCTGAGTAATAAGAATCTTAAAACCCATGTATTGATATATCTCCATAAGGGAATCAAGTGTGTGCAGAGCGGCACAAACACAGCAGTGAAAATGAGCTAAACCCCATTATAGAAATAAATTTTAAAAACAAAACGCAGAAACAATGAAAGAGAGAAAAATTCTTACAAAATTCGCTCAGGGGCTGTGATGCAACCTGGATTGACCACATATAAACCCACAGCTGGATAAGACATAAGGCTGGACACTTGGGGCTGAGAGGATTGGTGAGCTTCGGTGAGCAACTGCCGAAAGTTTAATGCAATACTTCATGCTACTCATTCCAAGGGTCCCAACACTCCAGGTTGAAGGGAATCTTCCTACAGCTAAACCATGCTTGGGAAACCCAGCGACTGGTATACCATATGATCGGGAAAGGTTTCTAAAACACACCACATTTTTCCTCTCCTGGGGCTCCGGATCGACATTCCAGCCGCTTTACTAACAACATCCCCACATGGAGAGTCAATGCCTTTAAGTTCTGGTATCGCACAGTCTTCAGTTAGTGCGGAGGATGAATGGGAATAGGGGGAACCAGTGAGAAACTAGCTGTAGCGGTTTCAATGGGCACATGTCACTCTAATTTCACATCAGTAAGAAGAATGAAGCAAAGGCACAGCAAGGTGTCCCAGAAGAAGAATAGGGCTTCAAGGAATCCTGTGGTTATGGGGCAAGATCACAAAACTAAGAGCTGAAAAATGGAGCTAAGGGCCACTGCAATTCAAAAACCTGACTTGCCCAAAAAGGGCGTATGTGTTTTTTCCTGAATATATTCAGGAAAAAACGCATACGCACTTTTTGGCCAACCAAGCAAGCTTGCAAAGGAAATCTGCACTACAATGAAGTCTGAATTCCCCCTGGTCAAAAGGGCCATCTGAAAAAAGTGTAAAATCCATAAAGGCATGACAGGCCATGGAGAACTGGGAGCCATCTTATGCTGATGGGCAGGATGTAAATTGCCAACAGCCACTCTGGAGAAGTGTTTGGTGTTTCCTGAAACATCTAAAAAACAAAGCAACAGAGCCTAGGGCACTTCCACTTATGGTACTATAGTTTAGGGCAATTAAAATCAAAAAGACACAGCCACCCCAAAGTTTGGGATGGCTCTGTTTACAAGAACCTCATATACGGTACAAGTTCAATATCGCAGAAAGTGAAAAATGGATAAAGAAGTTGTGGTACTTACGTACAATGCAATATCACTCAGCAATGAAATCTATGTCATCAGGCCCGTAGCAGCATAATGAGTGGACTAAGTACGATGAATCTAACTGAAATAAGTCACACAGAAAAAGAAACATCATAAGGTATCACTAATACACGGAATGTAAACTTGGCTACACAGGAACTGAATTCCAAAACAGAACAGGGTCTCAAATTTAGAAAACCAACTTATGCTTGCTTAAGGGGAAAGGTGAGTTGGGGTGCTGCATAAAACCAGAGATTGAAATGAGCACAGATAAAGTTCCTTAAGCCAAATATGGAATAGACAAGAGCTACTCCTTGCTCAACGAAATGGACTCAACACCCCATATTCAACGCCTAGGAATATACCTGACTAGTAAGAATCATAAAAACTATGGATTTATATATCTCTGTAGGAGAATCAAGAGTGTGTACAGCTGCATTAAAGCAGTGAAAATCAGGTAAATACCATAATAAAAATAAATTTCTTAAACAAAACACAATGACAGTGAAATAGAGAGAAATACTTAAGTAATCATTCAAGGCTTCTGATGCAACCTGCATTTACCACATCTACACCCAGAGCTGGGTGACACATAAGGCTGGACACTTGGGGCTCATAAGATTGGTGAGGTTCGGTGAGCAAATGAAGACCTTTGAAGTCATATTGCATGGTACCCATTCCATGGGTCTCAACTCTCCAGGTTTAAGGGATACTTCCTTCAGCTAAAACATGCAAGTGGAACCCAGATAATGATCAACCGTGTGATCGGGAGACGTGTTCCAATATGTGTCAGTTTTCGTCCCCTGGTACTCGGGTGCAACATGCCAGACGCTTTACTAACACTCTCCCGACTTGGAGAGTCAGTGCCTTTAACCTCCTGTTTGGCCCAGTTTGCAATTTCTGCGGAAGATGAACAGGAATAGGGAGAACCAATGACAGACTAGCTGGAGGTGTCTGGACGGGCAAATTTAACTCTCATTTCCCACCAGGAAGAGGAATTAACCAAAGGCTCAGCGTGCCGTGCCGGAACCAGATTAGGGCCTGAAGCCATCCTGTGGTGTTGCGGCCAGCTCACGAGAAAGCGACTTGAAGAAAGGAGCTCAGGGGCACTGTAATTCACAAACCTGCAGAGTTATAAATGACAGCTATCGTCCAAAAATATACTGAAGTAAGGCTGCCAAGAGGACTTGAAAGCGGGGCAGAATTGCAGGAAACCGATTTCAGGAGGTAGACTGGAATTGCATTTAAAGCATAGGGAAAGAGGCAGAACGTCCACAATGATGCACTTGGCCAAAAAGGGCGTATGCGTTTTTTCCTGAATATATTCAGGAAAAAACGCATACGCCCTTTTTGGCCAACCAAGCAAGCTTGCAAAGGAAATCTGCACTACAATGAAGTCTGACTTCCCCCCGGTCAAAAGGGCCATCTGAAAAAAGTGTAAAATCCAGAAAGGCAGGACAGGCCATGGAGAACTGGGAGCCTTGTTATGCTGATGGCCGGGATGTAAATTGCCAACAGCCACTCGGAAGAAGTGTATGGTGTTTCCTGAAACATCTAAAAAACAAAGAAACAGAGCCTAGGGCACTTCCACTTATGGTCCTATAGCTTAGGGAAATTAAAATCAAAAGACACAGCCACCCCAAACGTTGGGACGGCTCTGTTTACAAGAACCTGGTTTACGGTACAAGTTCAATATCGCAGAAAGTGAAAAATGGATAAAGAAGTTGTGGTACTTACGTACAATGCAATATCACTCAGCAATGAAATCTATGTCATCAGGCCCGTAGCAGCATAATGAGTGGATTCAGGTACGATGATTCTAACTGAAATAAGTCACACAGAAAAAGAAACATCATAAGATATCACTAATACACGGAATGTAAACTTGGCTACACAGGAACTGAATTACAAAACAGAACAGGGTCTCAAATTTAGAAACGCAACTTATGCTTGCTTAAGGGGAAAGGTGAGTTGGGGTGCTGCATAAAACCAGAGATTGAAATGAGCACAGATAAAGTTCCTTAAGCCAAATATGGAATAGACAAGAGCTACTCCTTGCTCAACGAAATGGACTCAACACCCCATATTAAATGCCTGAGTGTACCTGACTAGGAAGTATCTTAAAACCTATGGATTGCTATGTCTCTGAAAGAGAATCAAGTGTGTGTACAGGGGCATAAACGCAGCAGTGATAGGATTGGAGAGGTTCGGTGAGCAAATGAAGACCCTTTGAAGTCATATTGCATGGTACCCATTCCACGGGTCTCAACTCTCCAGGTTTAACGTATTCTTCCTTCAGCTAAAACATGCATGTGGAACCCAGAGTATGATCAACCGTGTGATCGGGAGACGTGTTCCAATATGTCTCAGTTTTCGTCCCCTGGTACTCGGGTGCAACATTCCAGACGCTTTACTAACACTCTCCCGACTTGGAGAGTCAGTGCCTTTAACCTCCTGTTTGGCCCAGTTTGCAATTTCTGCGGAAGATGAACAGGAATAGGGAGAACCAATGACAGACTAGCTGGAGGTGTCTGGACGGGCAAATTTAACTCTCATTTCCCACCAGGAAGAGGAATTAACCAAATGCTCAGCGTGCCGTGCCGGAACCAGATTAGGACCTGAAGCCATCCTGCGGTGTTGCCGCCAGCTCACGAGAAAGCGAGTTGAAGAAAGGAGCTCAGGGGCACTGTAATTCACAAACCTGCAGAGTTATAAATGACAGCTATCGTCCAAAAATATACTGAAGTAAGGCTGCCAAGAGGACTTGAAAGCGGGGCAGAATTGCAGGAAACCGATTTCAGGAGGTAGACTGGAATTGCATTTAAAGCATAGGAAAAGAGGCAGAACGTCCACAATGATGCACTTGGCCAAAAAGGGCGTATGCGTTTTTTCCTGAATATATTCAGGAAAAAACGCATACGCCCTTTTTGGCCAACCAAGCAAGCTTGCAAAGGAAATCTGCACTACAATGAAGTCTCACTTCCCCCCGGTCAAAAGGGCCATCTGAAAAAAGTGTAAAATCCAGAAAGGCAGGACAGGCCATGGAGAACTGGGAGCCTTGTTATGCTGATGGGCGGGATGTAAATTGCCAACAGCCACTCCGGAGAAGTGTATGGTGTTTCCTGAAACATCTAAAAAACAAAGCAACAGAGCCTAGGGCACTTCCACTTATGGTCCTATAGCTTAGGGAAATTAAAATCAAAAAGACACAGCCACCCCAAAGGTTGGGACGGCTCTGTTTACAAGAACCTGGTTTACGGTACAAGTTCAATATCGCAGAAAGTGAAAAATGGATAAAGAAGTTGTGGTACTTACGTACAATGCAGTATCACTCAGCAATGAAATCTATGTCATCAGGCCCATAGCAGCATAATGAGTGGAGTCAGGTACGATGATTCTAACTGAAATAAGTCACACAGGAAAAGAAACATCATAAGATATCACTAATACACGGAATGTAACCTTGGATACACAGGAACTGAATTACAAAACAGAACAGGGTCTCAAATTTAGAAACCCAACTTATGCTTGCTTAAGGGGAAAGGTGAGTTGGGGTGCTGCATAAAACCAGAGATTGAAATGAGCACAGATAAAGTTCCTTAAGCCAAATATGGAATAGACAAGAGCTACTCCTTGCTCAACGAAATGGACTCAACACCCCATATTAAATGCCTAAGAGTGTACCTGACTAGGAAGTATCTTAAAACCTATGGATTGCTATGTCTCTGAAAGAGAATCAAGTGTGTGTACAGGGGCATAAACGCAGCAGTGATAGGATTGGAGAGGTTCGGTGAGCAAATGAAGACCCCTTGAAGTCATATTGCATGGTACCCATTCCACGGGTCTCAACTCTCCAGGTTTAAGGTATTCTTCCTTCAGCTAAAACATGCATGTGGAACCCAGATTATGATCAACCATGTGATCGGGAGACGTGTTCCAATATGTGTCAGTTTTCGTCCCCTGGTACTCGGGTGCAACATTCCAGACGCTTTACTAACACTCTCCCGACTTGGAGAGTCAGTGCCTTTAACCTCCTGTTTGGCCCAGTTTGCAATTTCTGCGGAAGATGAACAGGAATAGGGAGAACCAATGACAGACTAGCTGGAGGTGTCTGGACGGGCAAATTTAACTCTCATTTCCCACCAGGAAGAGGAATTAACCAAAGGCTCAGCGTGCCGTGCCGGAACCAGATTAGGGCCTGAAGCCATCCTGCGGTGTTGCGGCCAGCTCACGAGAAAGCGAGTTGAAGAAAGGAGCTCAGGGGCACTGTAATTCACAAACCTGCAGAGTTATAAATGACAGCTATCGTCCAAAAATATACTGAAGTAAGGCTGCCAAGAGGACTTGAAAGTGGGGCAGAATTGCAGGAAACCGATTTCAGGAGGTAGGCTGGAATTGCATTTAAAGCATAGGAAAAGAGGCAGAACGTCCACAATGATGCACTTGGCCAAAAAGGGCGTATGCGTTTTTTCCTGAATATATTCAGGAAAAAACGCATACGCGCTTTTTGGCCAACCAAGCAAGCTTGCAAAGGAAATCTGCACTACAATGAAGTCTCACTTCCCCCTGGTCAAAAGGGCCATCTGAAAAAAGTGTAAAATCCAGAAAGGCAGGACAGGCCATGGAGAACTGGGAGCCTTGTTATGCTGATGGGCGGGATGTAAATTGCCAACAGCCACTCGGGAGAAGTGTATGGTGTTTCCTGAAACATCTAAAAAACAAAGCAACAGAGCCTAGGGCACTTCCACTTATGGTCCTATAGCTTAGGGAAATTAAAATCAAAAGACATAGCCACCCCAAATGTTGGGACGGCTCTGTTTACAAGAACCTGGTTTACGGTACAAGTTCAATATTGCAGAAAGTGAAAAATGGATTAAGAAATTGTGGTACTTACGTACAATGCAGTATCACTCAGCAATGAAATCTATGTCATCAGGCCCGTAGCAGCATAATGAGTGGATTCAGGTACGATGATTCTAACTGAAATAAGTCACACAGAAAAAGAAACATCATAAGATATCACTAATACACGGAATGTAACCTTGGCTACACAGGAACTGAATTACAAAACAGAACAGGGTCTCAAATTTAGAAACCCAACTTATGCTTGCTTAAGGGGAAAGGTGAGTTGGGGTGCTGCATAAAACCAGAGATTGAAATGAGCACAGATAAAGTTCCTTAAGCCAAATATGGAATAGACAAGAGCTACTCCTTGCTCAACGAAATGGACTCAACACCCCATATTAAATGCCTAAGAGTGTACCTGACTAGGAAGTATCTTAAAACCTATGGATTGCTATGTCTCTGAAAGAGAATCAAGTGTGTGTACAGGGGCATAAACGCAGCAGTGATAGGATTGGAGAGGTTCGGTGAGCAAATGAAGACCCTTTGAAGTCATATTGCATGGTACCCATTCCACGGGTCTCAACTCTCCAGGTTTAAGGTATTCTTCCTTCAGCTAAAACATGCATGTGGAACCCAGAGTATGATCAACCGTGTGATCGGGAGACGTGTTCCAATATGTGTCAGTTTTCGTCCCCTGGTACTCGGGTGCAACATGCCAGACGCTTTACTAACACTCTCCCGACTTGGAGAGTCAGTGCCTTTAACCTCCTGTTTGGCCCAGTTTGCAATTTCTGCGGAAGATGAACAGGAATAGGGAGAACCAATGACAGACTAGCTGGAGGTGTCTGGACGGGCAAATTTAACTCTCATTTCCCACCAGGAAGAGGAATTAACCAAAGGCTCAGCGTGCCGTGCCGGAACCAGATTAGGGCCTGAAGCCATCCTGCGGTGTTGCGGCCAGCTCACGAGAAAGCGAGTTGAAGAAAGGAGCTCAGGGGCACTGTAATTCACAAACCTGCAGAGTTATAAATGACAGCTATCGTCCAAAAATATACTGAAGTAAGGCTGCCAAGAGGACTTGAAAGCGGGGCAGAATTGCAGGAAACCGATTTCAGGAGGTAGACTGGAATTGCATTTAAAGCATAGGAAAAGAGGCAGAACGTCCACAATGATGCACTTGGCCAAAAAGGGCGTATGCGTTTTTTCCTGAGTATATTCAGGAAAAAACGCATACGCCCTTTTTGGCCAACCAAGCAAGCTTGCAAAGGAAATCTGCACTACAATGAAGTCTCACTTCCCCCCGGTCAAAAGGGCCATCTGAAAAAAGTGTAAAATCCAGAAAGGCAGGACAGGCCATGGAGAACTGGGAGCCTTGTTATGCTGATGGGCGGGATGTAAATTGCCAACAGCCACTCGGGAGAAGTGTATGGTGTTTCCTGAAACATCTAAAAAACAAAGCAACAGAGCCTAGGGCACTTCCACTTATGGTCCTATAGCTTAGGGAAATTAAAATCAAAAGACACAGCCACCCCAAAGGTTGGGACGGCTCTGTTTACAAGAACCTGGTTTACGGTACAAGTTCAATATCGCAGAAAGTGAAAAATGGATAAAGAAGTTGTGGTACTTACGTACAATGCAGTATCACTCAGCAATGAAATCTATGTCATCAGGCCCGTAGCAGCATAATGAGTGGATTCAGGTACGATGATTCTAACTGAAATAAGTCACACAGGAAAAGAAACATCATAAGATATCACTAATACACGGAATGTAACCTTGGCTACACAGGAACTGAATTCCAAAACAGAACAGGGTCTCAAATTTAGAAAACCAACTTATGCTTGCTTAAGGGGAAAGGTGAGTTGGGGTGCTGCATAAAACCAGAGATTGAAATGAGCACAGATAAAGTTCCTTAAGCCAAATATGGAATAGACAAGAGCTACTCCTTGCTCAACGAAATGGACTCAACACCCCATATAAAATGCCTAAGAGTGTACCTGACTAGGAAGTATCTTAAAACCTATGGATTGCTATGTCTCCGAAAGAGAATCAAGCGTGTGTACAGGGGCAAAAACGCAGCAGTGATAGGATTGGAGAAGTTCGGTGAGCAAATGAAGACCCTTTGAAGTCATATTGCATGGTACCCATTCCACGGGTCTCAACTCTCCAGGTTTAAGGTATTCTTCCTTCAGCTAAAACATGCATGTGGAACCCAGAGTATGATCAACCGTGTGATCGGGAGACGTGTTCCAATATGTGTCAGTTTTCGTCCCCTGGTACTCGGGTGCAACATTCCAGACGCTTTACTAACACTCTCCCGACTTGGAGAGTCAGTGCCTTTAACCTCCTGTTTGGCCCAGTTTGCAATTTCTGCGGAAGATGAACAGGAATAGGGAGAACCAATGACAGACTAGCTGGAGGTGTCTGGACGGGCAAATTTAACTCTCATTTCCCACCAGGAAGAGGAATTAACCAAAGGCTCAGCGTGCCGTGCCGGAACCAGATTAGGGCCTGAAGCCAACATGCGGTGTTGCGGCCAGCTCACGAGAAAGCGAGTTGAAGAAAGGAGCTCAGGGGCACTGTAATTCACAAACCTGCAGTTATAAATGACAGCTATCGTCCAAAAATATACTGAAGTAAGGCTGCCAAGAGGACTTGAAAGCGGTGCAGAATTGCAGGAAACCGATTTCAGGAGGTAGACTGGAATTGCATTTAAAGCATAGGAAAAGAGGCAGAACGTCCACAATGATGCACTTGGCCAAAAAGGGCGTATGCGTTTTTTCCTGAATATATTCAGGAAAAAACGCATACGCCCTTTTTGGCCAACCAAGCAAGCTTGCAAAGGAAATCTGCACTACAATGAAGTCTCACTTCCCCCCGGTCAAAAGGGCCATCTGAAAAAAGTGTAAAATCCAGAAAGGCAGGACAGGCCATGGAGAACTGGGAGCCTTGTTATGCTGATGGGCGGGATGTAAATTGCCAACAGCCACTCGGGAGAAGTGTATGGTGTTTCCTGAAACATCTAAAAAACAAAGCAACAGAGCCTAGGGCACTTCCACTTATGGTCCTATAGCTTAGGGAAATTAAAATCAAAAAGACACAGCCACCCCAAAGGTTGGGACGGCTCTGTTTACAAGAACCTGGTTTACGGTACAAGTTCAATATCGCAGAAAGTGAAAAATGGATAAAGAAGTTGTGGTACTTACGTACAATGCAATATCACTCAGCAAGGAAATCTATGTCATCAGGCCCGTAGCAGCATAATGAGTGGATTCAGGTATGATGATTCTAACTGAAATAAGTCACACAGAAAAAGAAACATCATAAGATATCACTAATACACGGAATGTAAACTTGGCTACACAGGAACTGAATTACAAAACAGAACAGGGTCTCAAATTTAGAAAACCAACTTATGCTTGCTTAAGGGGAAAGGTGAGTTGGGGTGCTGCATAAAACCAGAGATTGAAATGAGCACAGATAAAGTTCCTTAAGCCAAATATGGAATAGACAAGAGCTACTCCTTGCTCAACGAAATGGACTCAACACCCCATATTAAACACCTAAGAATATACCTGACTAGGAAGTATCTTAAAACCTATGGATTGCTATGTCTCCGAAAGAGAATCAAGCGTGTGTACAGGGGCATAAACGCAGCAGTGATAGGATTGGAGAGGTTCGGTGAGCAAATGAAGACCCTTTGAAGTCATATTGCATGGTACCCATTCCACGGGTCTCAACTCTCCAGGATTAAGGCATTCTTCCTTCAGCTAAAACATGCATGTGGAACCCAGAGTATGATCAACCGTGTGATCGGGAGACGTGTTCCAATATGTGTCAGTTTTCGTCCCCTGGTACTCGGGTGCAACATTCCAGACGCTTTACTAACACTCTCCCGACTTGGAGAGTCAGTGCCTTTAACCTCCTGTTTGGCCCAGTTTTCAATTTCTGCGGAAGATGAACAGGAATAGGGAGAACCAATGAGAGACTAGCTGGAGGTGTCTGGACGGGCAAATTTAACTCTCATTTCCCACCAGGAAGAGGAATTAACCAAAGGCTCAGCGTGCCGTGCCGGAACCAGATTAGGGCCTGAAGCCATCCTGCGGTGTTGCGGCCAGCTCACGAGAAAGCGAGTTGAAGAAAGGAGCTCAGGGGCACTGTAATTCACAAACCTGCAGAGTTATAAATGACAGCTATCGTCCAAAAATATACTGAAGTAAGGCTGCCAAGAGGACTTGAAAGCGGGGCAGAATTGCAGGAAACCGATTTCAGGAGGTAGACTGGAATTGCATTTAAAGCATAGGAAAAGAGGCAGAACGTCCACAATGATGCACTTGGCCAAAAAGGGCGTATGCGTTTTTTCCTAAATATATTCAGGAAAAAACGCATACGCCCTTTTTGGCCAACCAAGCAAGCTTGCAAAGGAAATCTGCACTACAATGAAGTCTCACTTCCCCCTGGTCAAAAGGGCCATCTGAAAAAAGTGTAAAATCCAGAAAGGCAGGACAGGCCATGGAGAACTGGGAGCCTTGTTATGCTGATGGGCGGGATGTAAATTGCCAACAGCCACTCGGGAGAAGTGTATGGTGTTTCCTGAAACATCTAAAAAACAAAGCAACAGAGCCTAGGGCACTTCCACTTATGGTCCTATAGCTTAGGGAAATTAAAATCAAAAGACACAGCCACCCCAAAAGTTGGGACGGCTCTGTTTACAAGAACCTGGTTTACGGTACAAGTTTAATATCGCAGAAAGTGAAAAATGGATAAAGAAGTTGTGGTACTTACGTACAATGCAGTATCACTAAGCAATGAAATCTATGTCATCAGGCCCGTAGCAGCATAATGAGTAGATTCAGGTATGATGATTCTAACTGAAATAAGTACACAGAAAAAGAAACATCATAAGATATCACTAATACACGGAATGTAAACTTGGCTACACAGGAACTGAATTCCAAAACAGAACAGGGTCTCAAATTTAGAAACCCAACTTATGCTTGCTTAAGGGGAAAGGTGAGTTGGGGGGCTGCATAAAACCAGAGATTGAAATGAGCACAGATAAAGTTCCTTAAGCCAAATATGGAATAGACAAGAGCTACTCCTTGCTCAACGAAATGGACTCAACACCCCATATTAAACACCTAAGAATATACCTGACTAGGAAGTATCTTAAAACCTATGGATTGCTATGTGTCCGAAAGAGAATCAAGCGTGTGTACAGGGGCATAAACGCAGCAGTGATAGGATTGGAGAGGTTCGGTGAGCAAATGAAGACCCTTTGAAGTCATATTGCATGGTACCCATTCCACGGGTCTCTACTCTCCAGGTTTAAGGCATTCTTCCTTCAGCTAAAACATGCATGTGGAACCCAGAGTATGATCAACCGTGTGATCGGGAGACGTGTTCCAATATGTCTCAGTTTTCATCCCCTGGTACTCGGGTGCAACATTCCAGATGCTTTACTAACACTCTCCCGACTTGGAGAGTCAGTGCCTTTAACCTCCTGTTTGGCCCAGTTTGCAATTTCTGCGGAAGATGAACAGGAATAGGGAGAACCAATGACAGACTAGCTGGAGGTGTCTGGACGGGCAAATTTAACTCTCATTTCCCACCAGGAAGAGGAATTAACCAAAGGCTCAGCGTGCCGTGCCGGAACCAGATTAGGGCCTGAAGCCATCCTGCGGTGTTGCAGCCAGCTAACGAGAAGGCGAGTTGAAGAAAGGAGCTCAGGGGCACTGTAATTCACAAACCTGCAGAGTTATAAATGATAGCTATCGTCCAAAAATATACTGAAGTAAGGCTGCCAAGAGGACTTGAAAGCGGGGCAGAATTGCAGGAAACCGATTTCAGGAGGTAGACTGGAATTGCATTTAAAGCATAGGAAAAGAGGCAGAACGTCCACAATGATGCACTTGGCCAAAAAGGGCGTATGCGTTTTTTCCTGAATATATTCAGGAAAAAACGCATACGCCCTTTTTGGCCAACCAAGCAAGCTTGCAAAGGAAATCTGCACTACAATGAAGTCTCACTTCCCCCCGGTCAAAAGGGCCATCTGAAAAAAGTGTAAAATCCAGAAAGGCAGGACAGGCCATGGAGAACTGGGAGACTTGTTATGCTGATGGGCGGGATGTAAATTGCCAACAGCCACTCGGGAGAAGTGTATGGTGTTTCCTGAAACATCTAAAAAACAAAGCAACAGAGCCTAGGGCACTTCCACTTATGGTCCTATAGCTTAGGGAAATTAAAATAAAAAAGACACAGCCACCCCAAAGGTTGGGATGGCTCTGTTTACAAGAACCTGGTTTACGGTACAATTTCAATATCGCAGAAAGTGAAAAATGGATAAAGAAGTTGTGGTACTTACGTACAATGCAGTATCACTCAGCAATGAAATCTATGTCATCAGGCCCGTAGCAGCATAATGAGTGGATTCAGGTATGATGATTCTAACTGAAATAAGTCACACAGAAAAAGAAACATCATAAGATATCACTAATACACGGAATGTAATCTTGGCTACACAGGAACTGAATTACAAAACAGAACAGGGTCTCAAATTTAGAAACCCAACTTATGCTTGCTTAAGGGGAAAGGTGATTTGCGGTGCTGCATGAACCAGAGATTGAAATGAGCACAGATAAAGTTCCTTATGCCAAATATGGAATAGACAACAGCTACTCCTTGCTCAACGAAATGGACTCAACACCCCATATTAAATGCCTAAGAGTGTACCTGACTAGGAAGTATCTTAAAACCTATGGATTGCTATGTCTCCGAAAGACAATCAAGCGTGTGTACAGGGGCAAAAAAGCAGCAGTGATAGGATTGGAGAAGTTCGGTGAGCAAATGAAGACCCTTTGAAGTCATATTGCATGGTACCCATTCCACGGGTCTCAACTCTCCAGGTTTAAGGTATTCTTCCTTCAGCTAAAACATGCATGTGGAACCCAGAGTATGATCAACCGTGTGATCGGGAGACGTGTTCCAATATGTGTCAGTTTTCGTCCCCTGGTACTCGGGTGCAACATTCCAGACGCTTTACTAACACTCTCCCGACTTGGAGAGTCAGTGCCTTTAACCTCCTGTTTCGCCCAATTTGCAATTTCTGCGGAAGATGAACAGGAATAGGGAGAAACAATGAGAGACTAGATGGAGGTGTCTGGACGGGCAAATTTAACTCTCATTTCCCACTAGGAAGAGGAATTAACCAAAGGCTCAGCGTGCCGTGCCGGAACCAGATTAGGGCCTGAAGCCAACATGCGGTGTTGCGGCCAGCTCACGAGAAAGCGAGTTGAAGAAAGGAGCTCAGGGGCACTGTAATTCACAAACCTGCAGTTATAAATGACAGCTATCGTCCAAAAATATACTGAAGTAAGGCTGCCAAGAGGACTTGAAAGCGGGGCAGAATTGCAGGAAACCGATTTCAGGAGGTAGACTGGAATTGCATTTAAAGCATAGGAAAAGAGGCAGAACGTCCACAATGATGCACTTGGCCAAAAAGGGCGTATGCGTTTTTTCCTGAATATATTCAGGAAAAAACGCATACGCCCTTTTTGGCCAACCAAGCAAGCTTGCAAAGGAAATCTGCACTACAATGAAGTCTCACTTCCCCCCGGTCAAAAGGGCCATCTGAAAAAAGTGTAAAATCCAGAAAGGCAGGACAGGCCATGGAGAACTGGGAGCCTTGTTATGCTGATGGGCGGGATGTAAATTGCCAACAGCCACTCGGGAGAAGTGTATGGTGTTTCCTGAAACATCTAAAAAACAAAGCAACAGAGCCTAGGGCACTTCCACTTATGGTCCTATAGCTTAGGGAAATTAAAATCAAAAGACACAGCCACCCCAAAGGTTGGGACGGCTCTGTTTACAAGAACCTGGTTTACGGTACAAGTTCAATATCGCAGAAAGTGAAAAATGGATAAAGAAGTTGTGGTACTTACGTACAATGCAATATCACTCAGCAATGAAATCTATGTCATCAGGACCGTAGCAGCATAATGAGTGGATTCAGGTATGATGATTCTAACTGAAATAAGTCAAACAGAAAAAGAAACATCATAAGATATCACTAATACACGGAATGTAAACTTGGCTACACAGGAACTGAATTCCAAAACAGAACAGGGTCTCAAATTTAGAAACCCAACTTATGCTTGCTTAAGGGGAAAGGTGAGTTGGGGTGCTGCATAAAACCAGAGATTGAAATGAGCACAGATAAAATTCCTTATGCCAAATATGGAATAGACAAGAGCTACTCCTTGCTCAACGAAATGGACTCAACACTCCATAGTAAACACCTAAGAATATACCTGACTAGGAAGTATCTTAAAACCTATGGATTGCTATGTCTCCGAAAGAGAATCAAGCGTGTGTACAGGGGCAACAACGCAGCAGTGATATGATTGGAGAAGTTCGGTGAGCAAATGAAGACCCTTTGAAGTCATATTGCATGGTACCCATTCCACGGGTCTCAACTCTCCAGGTTTAAGGTATTCTTCCTTCAGCTAAAACATGCATGTGGAACCCAGAGTATGATCAACCGTGTGATCGGGAGACGTGTTCCAATATGTGTCAGTTTTCGTCCCCTGGTACTCGGGTGCAACATTCCAGACGCTTTACTAACACTCTCCCGACTTGGAGAGTCAGTGCCTTTAACCTCCTGTTTGGCCCAGTTTGCAATTTCTGCGGAAGATGAACAGGAATAGGGAGAACCAATGAGAGACTAGATGGAGGTGTCTGGACGGGCAAATTTAACTCTCATTTCCCACTAGGAAGAGGAATTAACCAAAGGCTCAGCGTGCCGTGCCGGAACCAGATTAGGGCCTGAAGCCATCCTGCGGTGTTGCGGCCAGCTCACGAGGAAGCGAGTTGAAGAAAGGAGCTCAGGGGCACTGTAATTCACAAACCTGCAGTTATAAATGACAGCTATCGTCCAAAAATATACTGAAGTAAGGCTGCCAAGAGGACTTGAAAGCGGGGCAGAATTGCAGGAAACCGATTTCAGGAGGTAGACTGGAATTGCATTTAAAGCATAGGAAAAGAGGCAGAACGTCCACAATGATGCACTTGGCCAAAAAGGGCGTATGCGTTTTTTCCTGAATATATTCAGGAAAAAACGCATACGCCCTTTTTGGCCAACCAAGCAAGCTTGCAAAGGAAATCTGCACTACAATGAAGTCTCACTTCCCCCCGGTCAAAAGGGCCATCTGAAAAAAGTGTAAAATCCAGAAAGGCAGGACAGGCCATGGAGAACTGGGAGCCTTGTTATGCTGATGGGCGGGATGTAAATTGCCAACAGCCACTCGGGAGAAGTGTATGGTGTTTCCTGAAACATCTAAAAAACAAAGCAACAGAGCCTAGGGCACTTCCACTTATGGTCCTATAGCTTAGGGAAATTAAAATCAAAAGACACAGCCACCCCAAAGGTTGGGACGGCTCTGTTTACAAGAACCTGGTTTACGGTACAAGTTCAATATCGCAGAAAGTGAAAAATGGATAAAGAAGTTGTGGTACTTACGTACAATGCAGTATCACTCAGCAATGAAATCTATGTCATCAGGACCGTAGCAGCATAATGAGTGGATTCAGGTATGATGATTCTAACTGAAATAAGTCACACAGAAAAAGAAACATCATAAGATATCACTAATACACGGAATGTAAACTTGGCTACACAGGAACTGAATTCCAAAACAGAACAGGGTCTCAAATTTAGAAACCCAACTTATGCTTGCTTAAGGGGAAAGGTGAGTTGGGGTGCTGCATAAAACCAGAGATTGAAATGAGCACAGATAAAGTTCCTTATGCCAAATATGGAATAGACAAGAGCTACTCCTTGCTCAACGAAATGGACTCAACACACCATAGTAAACACCTAAGAATATACCTGACTAGGAAGTATCTTAAAACCTATGGATTGCTATGTCTCCGAAAGAGAATCAAGCGTGTGTACAGGGGCATAAACGCAGCAGTGATAGGATTGGAGAAGTTCGGTGAGCAAATGAAGACCCTTTGAAGTCATATTGCATGGTACCCATTCCACGGGTCTCAACTCTCCAGGTTTAAGGTATTCTTCCTTCAGCTAAAACATGCATGTGGAACCCAGAGTATGATCAAACGTGTGATCGGGAGACGTGTTCCAATATGTCTCAGTTTTCGTCCCCTGGTACTCGGGTGCAACATTCCAGACGCTTTACTAACACTCTCCCGACTTGGAGAGTCAGTGCCTTTAACCTCCTGTTTCGCCCAATTTGCAATTTCTGCGGAAGATGAACAGGAATAGGGAGAAACAAAGAGAGACTAGATGGAGGTGTCTGGACGGGCAAATTTAACTCTCATTTCCCACTAGGAAGAGGAATTAACCAAAGGCTCAGCGTGCCGTGCCGGAACCAGATTAGGGCCTGAAGCCAACATGCGGTGTTGCGGCCAGCTCACGAGAAAGCGAGTTGAAGAAAGGAGCTCAGGGGCACTGTAATTCACAAACCTGCAGTTATAAATGACAGCTATCGTCCAAAAATATACTGAAGTAAGGCTGCCAAGAGGACTTGAAAGCGGGGCAGAATTGCAGGAAACCGATTTCAGGAGGTAGACTGGAATTGCATTTAAAGCATAGGAAAAGAGGCAGAACGTCCACAATGATGCACTTGGCCAAAAAGGGCGTATGCGTTTTTTCCTGAATATATTCAGGAAAAAACGCATACGCCCTTTTTGGCCAACCAAGCAAGCTTGCAAAGGAAATCTGCACTACAATGAAGTCTCACTTCCCCCCGGTCAAAAGGGCCATCTGAAAAAAGTGTAAAATCCAGAAAGGCAGGACAGGCCATGGAGAACTGGGAGCCTTGTTATGCTGATGGGCGGGATGTAAATTGCCAACAGCCACTCGGGAGAAGTGTATGGTGTTTCCTGAAACATCTAAAAAACAAAGCAACAGAGCCTAGGGCACTTCCACTTATGGTCCTATAGCTTAGGGAAATTAAAATCAAAAGACACAGCCACCCCAAAGGTTGGGACGGCTCTGTTTACAAGAACCTGGTTTACGGTACAAGTTCAATATCGCAGAAAGTGAAAAATGGATAAAGAAGTTGTGGTACTTACGTACAATGCAGTATCACTCAGCAATGAAATCTATGTCATCAGGTCCGTAGCAGCATAATGAGTGGATTCAGGTATGATGATTCTAACTGAAATAAGTCACACAGAAAAAGAAACATCATAAGATATCACTAATACACGGAATGTAAACTTGGCTACACAGGAACTGAATTCCAAAACAGAACAGGGTCTCAAATTTAGAAACCCAACTTATGCTTGCTTAAGGGGAAAGGTGAGTTGGGGTGCTGCATAAAACCAGAGATTGAAATGAGCACAGATAAAGTTCCTTATGCCAAATATGGAATAGACAAGAGCTACTCCTTGCTCAACGAAATGGACTCAACACACCATAGTAAACACCTAAGAATATACCTGACTAGGAAGTATCTTAAAACCTATGGATTGCTATGTCTCCGAAAGAGAATCAAGCGTGTGTACAGGGGCAACAACGCAGCAGTGATAGGATTGGAGAAGTTCGGTGAGCAAATGAAGACCCTTTGAAGTCATATTGCATGGTACCCATTCCACGGGTCTCAACTCTCCAGGTTTAAGGTATTCTTCCTTCAGCTAAAACATGCATGTGGAACCCAGAGTATGATCAACCGTGTGATCGGGAGACGTGTTCCAATATGTCTCAGTTTTCGTCCCCTGGTACTCGGGTGCAACATTCCAGACGCTTTACTAACACTCTCCCGACTTGGAGAGTCAGTGCCTTTAACCTCCTGTTTGGCCCAGTTTGCAATTTCTGCGGAAGATGAACAGGAATAGGCAGAACCAATGACAGACTAGCTGGAGGTGTCTGGACGGGCAAATTTAACTCTCATTTCCCACCAGGAAGAGGAATTAACCAAAGGCTCAGCGTGCCGTGCCGGAACCAGATTAGGGCCTGAAGCCATCCTGCGGTGTTGCGGCCAGCTCACGAGAAAGCGAGTTGAAGAAAGGAGCTCAGGGGCACTGTAATTCACAAACCTGCAGTTATAAATGACAGCTATCGTCCAAAAATATACTGAAGTAAGGCTGCCAAGAGGACTTGAAAGCGGGGCAGAATTGCAGGAAACCGATTTCAGGAGGTAGACTGGAATTGCATTTAAAGCATAGGAAAAGAGGCAGAACGTCCACAATGATGCACTTGGCCAAAAAGGGCGTATGCGTTTTTTCCTGAATATATTCAGGAAAAAACGCATACGCCCTTTTTGGCCAACCAAGCAAGCTTGCAAAGGAAATCTGCACTACAATGAAGTCTCACTTCCCCCCGGTCAAAAGGGCCATCTGAAAAAAGTGTAAAAGCCAGAAAGGCAGGACAGGCCATGGAGAACTGGGAGCCTTGTTATGCTGATGGGCGGGATGTAAATTGCCAACAGCCAATCGGGAGAAGTGTATGGTGTTTCCTGAAACATCTAAAAAACAAAGCAACAGAGTCTAGGGCACTTCCATTTATGGTCCTATAGCTTAGGGAAATTAAAATCAAAAGACACAGCCACCCCAAAGGTTGGGACGGCTCTGTTTACAAGAACCTGGTTTACGGTACAAGTTCAATATCGCAGAAAGTGAAAAATGGATAAAGAAGTTGTGGTACTTACGTACAATGCAGTATCACTCAGCAATGAAATCTATGTCATCAGGCCCGTAGCAGCATAATGAGTGGATTCAGGTATGATGATTCTAACTGAAATAAGTCACACAGAAAAAGAAACATCATAAGATATCACTAATACACGGAATGTAACCTTGGCTACACAGGAACTGAATTCCAAAACAGAACAGGGTCTCAAATTTAGAAACCCAACTTATGCTTGCTTTAGGGGAAAGGTGAGTTGGGGTGCTGCATAAAACCAGAGATTGAAATGAGCACAGATAAAGTTCCTTATGCCAAATATGGAATAGACAAGAGCTACTCCTTGCTCAACGAAATGGACTCAACACACCATAGTAAACACCTAAGAATATACCTGACTAGGAAGTATCTTAAAACCTATGGATTGCTATGTCTCCGAAAGAGAATCAAGCGTGTGTACAGGGGCATAAACGCAGCAGTGATAGGATTGGAGAAGTTCGGTGAGCAAATGAAGACCCTTTGAAGTCATATTGCATGGTACCCATTCCACGGGTCTCAACTCTCCAGGTTTAAGGCATTCTTCCTTCAGCTAAAACATGCATGTGGAACCCAGAGTATGATCAACCGTGTGATCGGGAGACGTGTTCCAATATGTCTCAGTTTTCGTCCCCTGGTACTCGGGTGCAACATTCCAGACGCTTTACTAACACTCTCCCGACTTGGAGAGTCAGTGCCTTTAACCTCCTGTTTGGCCCAGTTTGCAATTTCTGCGGAAGATGAACAGGAATAGGGAGAACCAATGACAGACTAGCTGGAGGTGTCTGGACGGGCAAATTTAACTCTCATTTCCCACCAGGAAGAGGAATTAACCAAAGGCTCAGCGTGCCGTGCCGGAACCAGATTAGGGCCTGAAGCCATCCTGCGGTGTTGCAGCCAGCTAACGAGAAAGCGAGTTGAAGAAAGGAGCTCAGGGGCACTGTAATTCACAAACCTGCAGAGTTATAAATGACAGCTATCGTCCAAAAATATACTGAAGTAAGGCTGCCAAGAGGACTTGAAAGCGGGGCAGAATTGCAGGAAACCGATTTCAGGAGGTAGACTGGAATTGCATTTAAAGCATAGGAAAAGAGGCAGAACGTCCACAATGATGCACTTGGCCAAAAAGGGCGTATGCGTTTTTTCCTGAATATATTCAGGAAAAAACGCATACGCCCTTTTTGGCCAACCAAGCAAGCTTGCAAAGGAAATCTGCACTACAATGAAGTCTCACTTCCCCCCGGTCAAAAGGGCCATCTGAAAAAAGTGTAAAATCCAGAAAGGCAGGACAGGCCATGGAGAACTGGGAGCCTTGTTATGCTGATGGGCGGGATGTAAATTGCCAACAGCCACTCGGGAGAAGTGTATGGTGTTTCCTGAAACATCTAAAAAACAAAGCAACAGAGCCTAGGGCACTTCCACTTATGGTCCTATAGCTTAGGGAAATTAAAATAAAAAAGACACAGCCACCCCAAAGGTTGGGATGGCTCTGTTTACAAGAACCTGGTTTACGGTACAATTTCAATATCGCAGAAAGTGAAAAATGGATAAAGAAGTTGTGGTACTTACGTACAATGCAGTATCACTCAGCAATGAAATCTATGTCATCAGGCCCGTAGCAGCATAATGAGTGGATTCAGGTATGATGATTCTAACTGAAATAAGTCACACAGAAAAAGAAACATCATAAGATATCACTAATACACGGAATGTAATCTTGGCTACACAGGAACTGAATTACAAAACAGAACAGGGTCTCAAATTTAGAAACCCAACTTATGCTTGCTTAAGGGGAAAGGTGATTTGCGGTGCTGCATGAACCAGAGATTGAAATGAGCACAGATAAAGTTCCTTATGCCAAATATGGAATAGACAAGAGCTACTCCTTGCTCAACGAAATGGACTCAACACCCCATATTAAATTCCTAAGAGTGTACCTGACTAGGAAGTATCTTAAAACCTATGGATTGCTATGTCTCCGAAAGACAATCAAGCGTGTGTACAGGGGCAAAAACGCGGCAGTGATAGGATTGGAGAAGTTCGGTGAGCAAATGAAGACCCTTTGAAGTCATATTGCATGGTACCCATTCCACGGGTCTCAACTCTCCAGGTTTAAGGTATTCTTCCTTCAGCTAAAACATGCATGTGGAACCCAGAGTATGATCAACCGTGTGATCGGGAGACGTGTTCCAATATGTGTCAGTTTTCGTCCCCTGGTACTCGGGTGCAACATTCCAGACGCTTTACTAACACTCTCCCGACTTGGAGAGTCAGTGCCTTTAACCTCCTGTTTCGCCCAATTTGCAATTTCTGCGGAAGATGAACAGGAATAGGGAGAAACAATGAGAGACTAGATGGAGGTATCTGGACGGGCAAATTTAACTCTCATTTCCCACTAGGAAGAGGAATTAACCAAAGGCTCAGCGTGCCGTGCAGGAACCAGATTAGGGCCTGAAGCCAACATGCGGTGTTGCGGCCAGCTCACGAGAAAGCGAGTTGAAGAAAGGAGCTCAGGGGAACTGTAATTCACAAACCTGCAGTTATAAATGACAGCTATCGTCCAAAAATATACTGAAGTAAGACTGCCAAGAGGACTTGAAAGGGGGGCAGAATTGCAGGAAACCGATTTCAGGAGGTAGACTGGAATTGCATTTAAAGCATAGGAAAAGAGGCAGAACGTCCACAATGATGCACTTGGCCAAAAAGGGCGTATGCGTTTTTTCCTGAATATATTCAGGAAAAAACGCATACGCCCTTTTTGGCCAACCAAGCAAGCTTGCAAAGGAAATCTGCACTACAATGAAGTCTCACTTCCCCCCGGTCAAAAGGGCCATCTGAAAAAAGTGTAAAATCCAGAAAGGCAGGACAGGCCATGGAGAACTGGGAGCCTTGTTATGCTGATGGGCGGGATGTAAATTGCCAACAGCCACTCGGGAGAAGTGTATGGTGTTTCCTGAAACATCTAAAAAACAAAGCAACAGAGCCTAGGGCACTTCCACTTATGGTCCTATAGCTTAGGGAAATTAAAATCAAAAGACACAGCCACCCCAAAGGTTGGGACGGCTCTGTTTACAAGAACCTGGTTTACGGTACAAGTTCAATATCGCAGAAAGTGAAAAATGGATAAAGATGTTGTGGTACTTACGTACAATGCAGTATCACTCAGCAATGAAATCTATGTCATCAGGTCCGTAGCAGCATAATGAGTGGATTCAGGTATGATGATTCTAACTGAAATAAGTCACACAGAAAAAGAAACATCATAAGATATCACTAATACACGGAATGTAAACTTGGCTACACAGGAACTGAATTCCAAAACAGAACAGGGTCTCAAATTTAGAAACCCAACTTATGCTTGCTTAAGGGGAAAGGTGAGTTGGGGTGCTGCATAAAACCAGAGATTGAAATGAGCACAGATAAAATTCCTTATGCCAAATATGGAATAGACAAGAGCTACTCCTTGCTCAACGAAATGGACTCAACACACCATAGTAAACACCTAAGAATATACCTGACTAGGAAGTATCTTAAAACCTATGGATTGCTATGTCTCCGAAAGAGAATCAAGCGTGTGTACAGGGGCAACAACGCAGCAGTGATATGATTGGAGAAGTTCGGTGAGCAAATGAAGACCCTTTGAAGTCATATTGCATGGTACCCATTCCACGGGTCTCAACTCTCCAGGTTTAAGGTATTCTTCCTTCAGCTAAAACATGCATGTGGAACCCAGAGTATGATCAACCGTGTGATCGGGAGACGTGTTCCAATATGTGTCAGTTTTCGTCCCCTGGTACTCGGGTGCAACATTCCAGACGCTTTACTAACACTCTCCCGACTTGGAGAGTCAGTGCCTTTAACCTCCTGTTTGGCCCAGTTTGCAATTTCTGCGGAAGATGAACAGGAATAGGGAGAACCAATGAGAGACTAGATGGAGGTGTCTGGACGGGCAAATTTAACTCTCATTTCCCACTAGGAAGAGGAATTAACCAAAGGCTCAGCGTGCCGTGCCGGAACCAGATTAGGGCCTGAAGCCATCCTGCGGTGTTGCGGCCAGCTCACGAGGAAGCGAGTTGAAGAAAGGAGCTCAGGGGCACTGTAATTCACAAACCTGCAGTTATAAATGACAGCTATCGTCCAAAAATATACTGAAGTAAGGCTGCCAAGAGGACTTGAAAGCGGGGCAGAATTGCAGGAAACCGATTTCAGGAGGTAGACTGGAATTGCATTTAAAGCATAGGAAAAGAGGCAGAACGTCCACAATGATGCACTTGGCCAAAAAGGGCGTATGCGTTTTTTCCTGAATATATTCAGGAAAAAACGCATACGCCCTTTTTGGCCAACCAAGCAAGCTTGCAAAGGAAATCTGCACTACAATGAAGTCTCACTTCCCCCCGGTCAAAAGGGCCATCTGAAAAAAGTGTAAAATCCAGAAAGGCAGGACAGGCCATGGAGAACTGGGAGCCTTGTTATGCTGATGGGCGGGATGTAAATTGCCAACAGCCACTCGGGAGAAGTGTATGGTGTTTCCTGAAACATCTAAAAAACAAAGCAACAGAGCCTAGGGCACTTCCACTTATGGTCCTATAGCTTAGGGAAATTAAAATCAAAAGACACAGCCACCCCAAAGGTTGGGACGGCTCTGTTTACAAGAACCTGGTTTACGGTACAAGTTCAATATCGCAGAAAGTGAACAATGGATAAAGAAGTTGTGGTACTTACGTACAATGCAGTATCACTCAGCAATGAAATCTATGTCATCAGGCCCGTAGCAGCATAATGAGTGGATTCAGGTATGATGATTCTAACTGAAATAAGTCACACAGAAAAAGAAACATCATAAGATATCACTAATACACGGAATGTAAACTTGGCTACACAGGAACTGAATTCCAAAACAGAACAGGGTCTCAAATTTAGAAACCCAACTTATGCTTGCTTAAGGGGAAAGGTGAGTTGGGGTGCTGCATAAAACCAGAGATTGAAATGAGCACAGATAAAGTTCCTTATGCCAAATATGGAATAGACAAGAGCTACTCCTTGCTCAACGAAATGGACTCAACACACCATAGTAAACACCTAAGAATATACCTGACTAGGAAGTATCTTAAAACCTATGGATTGCTATGTCTCCGAAAGAGAATCAAGCGTGTGTACAGGGGCATAAACGCAGCAGTGATATGATTGGAGAAGTTCGGTGAGCAAATGAAGACCCTTTGAAGTCATATTGCATGGTACCCATTCCACGGGTCTCAACTCTCCAGGTTTAAGGTATTCTTCCTTCAGCTAAAACATGCATGTGGAACCCAGAGTATGATCAACCGTGTGATCGGGAGACGTGTTCCAATATGTGTCAGTTTTCGTCCCCTGGTACTCGGGTGCAACATTCCAGACGCTTTACTAACACTCTCCCGACTTGGAGAGTCAGTGCCTTTAACCTCCTGTTTCGCCCAATTTGCAATTTCTGCGGAAGATGAACAGGAATAGGGAGAAACAATGAGAGACTAGATGGAGGTGTCTGGACGGGCAAATTTAACTCTCATTTCCCACTAGGAAGAGGAATTAACCAAAGGCTCAGCGTGCCGTGCCGGAACCAGATTAGGGCCTGAAGCCAACATGCGGTGTTGCGGCCAGCTCACGAGAAAGCGAGTTGAAGAAAGGAGCTCAGGGGCACTGTAATTCACAAAGCTGCAGTTATAAATGACAGCTATCGTCCAAAAATATACTGAAGTAAGGCTGCCAAGAGGACTTGAAAGCGGGGCAGAATTGCAGGAAACCGATTTCAGGAGGTAGACTGGAATTGCATTTAAAGCATAGGAAAAGAGGCAGAACGTCCACAATGATGCACTTGGCCAAAAAGTGCGTATGCTTTTTTTCCTGAATATATTCAGGAAAAAACGCATACGCCCTTTTTGGCCAACCAAGCAAGCTTGCAAAGGAAATCTGCACTACAATGAAGTCTCACTTCCCCCCGGTCAAAAGGGCCATCTGAAAAAAGTGTAAAATCCAGAAAGGCAGGACAGGCCATGGAGAACTGGGAGCCTTGTTATGCTGATGGGCGGGATGTAAATTGCCAACAGCCACTCGGGAGAAGTGTATGGTGTTTCCTGAAACATCTAAAAAACAAAGCAACAGAGCCTAGGGCACTTCCACTTATGGTCCTATAGCTTAGGGAAATTAAAATCAAAAGACACAGCCACCCCAAAGGTTGGGACGGCTCTGTTTACAAGAACCTGGTTTACGGTACAAGTTCAATATCGCAGAAAGTGAAAAATGGATAAAGAAGTTGTGGTACTTACGTACAATGCAGTATCACTCAGCAATGAAATCTATGTCATCAGGTCCGTAGCAGCATAATGAGTGGATTCAGGTATGATGATTCTAACTGAAATAAGTCACACAGAAAAAGAAACATCATAAGATATCACTAATACACGGAATGTAAACTTGGCTACACAGGAACTGAATTCCAAAACAGAACAGGGTCTCAAATTTAGAAACCCAACTTATGCTTGCTTAAGGGGAAAGGTGAGTTGGGGTGCTGCATAAAACCAGAGATTGAAATGAGCACAGATAAAGTTCCTTATGCCAAATATGGAATAGACAAGAGCTACTCCTTGCTCAACGAAATGGACTCAACACACCATAGTAAACACCTAAGAATATACCTGACTAGGAAGTATCTTAAAACCTATGGATTGCTATGTCTCCGAAAGAGAATCAAGCGTGTGTACAGGGGCAACAACGCAGCAGTGATATGATTGGAGAAGTTCGGTGAGCAAATGAAGACCCTTTGAAGTCATATTGCATGGTACCCATTCCACGGGTCTCAACTCTCCAGGTTTAAGGTATTCTTCCTTCAGCTAAAACATGCATGTGGAACCCAGAGTATGATCAACCGTGTGATCGGGAGACGTGTTCCAATATGTGTCAGTTTTCGTCCCCTGGTACTCGGGTGCAACATTCCAGACGCTTTACTAACACTCTCCCGACTTGGAGAGTCAGTGCCTTTAACCTCCTGTTTGGCCCAGTTTGCAATTTCTGCGGAAGATGAACAGGAATAGGGAGAACCAATGAGAGACTAGATGGAGGTGTCTGGACGGGCAAATTTAACTCTCATTTCCCACTAGGAAGAGGAATTAACCAAAGGCTCAGCGTGCCGTGCCGGAACCAGATTAGGGCCTGAAGCCAACATGCGGTGTTGCGGCCAGCTCACGAGGAAGCGAGTTGAAGAAAGGAGCTCAGGGGCACTGTAATTCACAAACCTGCAGTTATAAATGACAGCTATCGTCCAAAAATATACTGAAGTAAGGCTGCCAAGAGGACTTGAAAGCGGGGCAGAATTGCAGGAAACCGATTTCAGGAGGTAGACTGGAATTGCATTGAAAGCATAGGAAAAGAGGCAGAACGTCCACAATGATGCACTTGGCCAAAAAGGGCGTATGCGTTTTTTCCTGAATATATTCAGGAAAAAACGCATACGCCCTTTTTGGCCAACCAAGCAAGCTTGCAAAGGAAATCTGCACTACAATGAAGTCTCACTTCCCCCCGGTCAAAAGGGCCATCTGAGAAAAGTGTAAAATCCAGAAAGGCAGGACAGGCCATGGAGAACTGGGAGCCTTGTTATGCTGATGGGCGGGATGTAAATTGCCAACAGCCACTCGGGAGAAGTGTATGGTGTTTCCTGAAACATCTAAAAAACAAAGCAACAGAGCCTAGGGCACTTCCATTTATGGTCCTATAGCTTAGGGAAATTAAAATCAAAAGACACAGCCACCCCAAAGGTTGGGACGGCTCTGTTTACAAGAACCTGGTTTACGGTACAAGTTCAATATCGCAGAAAGTGAAAAATGGATAAAGAAGTTGTGGTACTTACGTACAATGCAGTATCACTCAGCAATGAAATCTATGTCATCAGGCCCGTAGCAGCATAATGAGTGGATTCAGGTATGATGATTCTAACTGAAATAAGTCACACAGAAAAAGAAACATCATAAGATATCACTAATACACGGAATGTAACCTTGGCTACACAGGAACTGAATTCCAAAACAGAACAGGGTCTCAAATTTAGAAACCCAACTTATGCTTGCTTAAGGGGAAAGGTGAGTTGGGGTGCTGCATAAAACCAGAGATTGAAATGAGCACAGATAAAGTTCCTTAAGCCAAATATGGAATAGACAAGAGCTACTCCTTGCTCAACGAAATGGACTCAACACCCCATATTAAATGCCTAAGAGTGTACCTGACTAGGAAGTATCTTAAAACCTATGGATTGCTATGTCTCTGAAAGAGAATCAAGTGTGTGTACAGGGGCATAAACGCAGCAGTGATAGGATTGGAGAGGTTCGGTGAGCAAATGAAGACCCTTTGAAGTCATATTGCATGGTACCCATTCCACGGGTCTCAACTCTCCAGGTTTAACGTATTCTTCCTTCAGCTAAAACATGCATGTGGAACCCAGAGTATGATCAACCGTGTGATCGGGAGACGTGTTCCAATATGTCTCAGTTTTCGTCCCCTGGTACTCGGGTGCAACATTCCAGACGCTTTACTAACACTCTCCCGACTTGGAGAGTCAGTGCCTTTAACCTCCTGTTTGGCCCAGTTTGCAATTTCTGCGGAAGATGAACAGGAATAGGGAGAACCAATGACAGACTAGCTGGAGGTGTCTGGACGGGCAAATTTAACTCTCATTTCCCACCAGGAAGAGGAATTAACCAAATGCTCAGCGTGCCGTGCCGGAACCAGATTAGGACCTGAAGCCATCCTGCGGTGTTGCCGCCAGCTCACGAGAAAGCGAGTTGAAGAAAGGAGCTCAGGGGCACTGTAATTCACAAACCTGCAGAGTTATAAATGACAGCTATCGTCCAAAAATATACTGAAGTAAGGCTGCCAAGAGGACTTGAAAGCGGGGCAGAATTGCAGGAAACCGATTTCAGGAGGTAGACTGGAATTGCATTTAAAGCATAGGAAAAGAGGCAGAACGTCCACAATGATGCACTTGGCCAAAAAGGGCGTATGCGTTTTTTCCTGAATATATTCAGGAAAAAACGCATACGCCCTTTTTGGCCAACCAAGCAAGCTTGCAAAGGAAATCTGCACTACAATGAAGTCTCACTTCCCCCCGGTCAAAAGGGCCATCTGAAAAAAGTGTAAAATCCAGAAAGGCAGGACAGGCCATGGAGAACTGGGAGCCTTGTTATGCTGATGGGCGGGATGTAAATTGCCAACAGCCACTCCGGAGAAGTGTATGGTGTTTCCTGAAACATCTAAAAAACAAAGCAACAGAGCCTAGGGCACTTCCACTTATGGTCCTATAGCTTAGGGAAATTAAAATCAAAAAGACACAGCCACCCCAAAGGTTGGGACGGCTCTGTTTACAAGAACCTGGTTTACGGTACAAGTTCAATATCGCAGAAAGTGAAAAATGGATAAAGAAGTTGTGGTACTTACGTACAATGCAGTATCACTCAGCAATGAAATCTATGTCATCAGGCCCATAGCAGCATAATGAGTGGAGTCAGGTACGATGATTCTAACTGAAATAAGTCACACAGGAAAAGAAACATCATAAGATATCACTAATACACGGAATGTAACCTTGGATACACAGGAACTGAATTACAAAACAGAACAGGGTCTCAAATTTAGAAACCCAACTTATGCTTGCTTAAGGGGAAAGGTGAGTTGGGGTGCTGCATAAAACCAGAGATTGAAATGAGCACAGATAAAGTTCCTTAAGCCAAATATGGAATAGACAAGAGCTACTCCTTGCTCAACGAAATGGACTCAACACCCCATATTAAATGCCTAAGAGTGTACCTGACTAGGAAGTATCTTAAAACCTATGGATTGCTATGTCTCTGAAAGAGAATCAAGTGTGTGTACAGGGGCATAAACGCAGCAGTGATAGGATTGGAGAGGTTCGGTGAGCAAATGAAGACCCCTTGAAGTCATATTGCATGGTACCCATTCCACGGGTCTCAACTCTCCAGGTTTAAGGTATTCTTCCTTCAGCTAAAACATGCATGTGGAACCCAGATTATGATCAACCATGTGATCGGGAGACGTGTTCCAATATGTGTCAGTTTTCGTCCCCTGGTACTCGGGTGCAACATTCCAGACGCTTTACTAACACTCTCCCGACTTGGAGAGTCAGTGCCTTTAACCTCCTGTTTGGCCCAGTTTGCAATTTCTGCGGAAGATGAACAGGAATAGGGAGAACCAATGACAGACTAGCTGGAGGTGTCTGGACGGGCAAATTTAACTCTCATTTCCCACCAGGAAGAGGAATTAACCAAAGGCTCAGCGTGCCGTGCCGGAACCAGATTAGGGCCTGAAGCCATCCTGCGGTGTTGCGGCCAGCTCACGAGAAAGCGAGTTGAAGAAAGGAGCTCAGGGGCACTGTAATTCACAAACCTGCAGAGTTATAAATGACAGCTATCGTCCAAAAATATACTGAAGTAAGGCTGCCAAGAGGACTTGAAAGTGGGGCAGAATTGCAGGAAACCGATTTCAGGAGGTAGGCTGGAATTGCATTTAAAGCATAGGAAAAGAGGCAGAACGTCCACAATGATGCACTTGGCCAAAAAGGGCGTATGCGTTTTTTCCTGAATATATTCAGGAAAAAACGCATACGCGCTTTTTGGCCAACCAAGCAAGCTTGCAAAGGAAATCTGCACTACAATGAAGTCTCACTTCCCCCCGGTCAAAAGGGCCATCTGAAAAAAGTGTAAAATCCAGAAAGGCAGGACAGGCCATGGAGAACTGGGAGCCTTGTTATGCTGATGGCCGGGATGTAAATTGCCAACAGCCACTCGGAAGAAGTGTATGGTGTTTCCTGAAACATCTAAAAAACAAAGAAACAGAGCCTAGGGCACTTCCACTTATGGTCCTATAGCTTAGGGAAATTAAAATCAAAAGACACAGCCACCCCAAACGTTGGGACGGCTCTGTTTACAAGAACCTGGTTTACGGTACAAGTTCAATATCGCAGAAAGTGAAAAATGGATAAAGAAGTTGTGGTACTTACGTACAATGCAATATCACTCAGCAATGAAATCTATGTCATCAGGCCCGTAGCAGCATAATGAGTGGATTCAGGTACGATGATTCTAACTGAAATAAGTCACACAGAAAAAGAAACATCATAAGATATCACTAATACACGGAATGTAAACTTGGCTACACAGGAACTGAATTACAAAACAGAACAGGGTCTCAAATTTAGAAACGCAACTTATGCTTGCTTAAGGGGAAAGGTGAGTTGGGGTGCTGCATAAAACCAGAGATTGAAATGAGCACAGATAAAGTTCCTTAAGCCAAATATGGAATAGACAAGAGCTACTCCTTGCTCAACGAAATGGACTCAACACCCCATATTAAATGCCTAAGAGTGTACCTGACTAGGAAGTATCTTAAAACCTATGGATTGCTATGTCTCTGAAAGAGAATCAAGTGTGTGTACAGGGGCATAAACGCAGCAGTGATAGGATTGGAGAGGTTCGGTGAGCAAATGAAGACCCTTTGAAATCATATTGCATGGTACCCATTCCACGGGTCTCAACTCTCCAGGTTTAAGGTATTCTTCCTTCAGCTAAAACATGCATGTGGAACCCAGAGTATGATCAACCGTGTGATCGGGAGACGTGTTCCAATATGTGTCAGTTTTCGTCCCCTGGTACTCGGGTGCAACATTCCAGACGCTTTACTAACACTCTCCCGACTTGGAGAGTCAGTGCCTTTAACCTCCTGTTTGGCCCAGTTTGCAATTTCTGCGGAAGATGAACAGGAATAGGGAGAACCAATGACAGACTAGCTGGAGGTGTCTGGACGGGCAAATTTAACTCTCATTTCCCACCAGGAAGAGGAATTAACCAAAGGCTCAGCGTGCCGTGCCGGAACCAGATTAGGGCCTGAAGCCATCCTGCGGTGTTGCGGCCAGCTCACGAGAAAGCGACTTGAAGAAAGGAGCTCAGGGGCACTGTAATTCACAAACCTGCAGAGTTATAAATGACAGCTATCGTCCAAAAATATACTGAAGTAAGGCTGCCAAGAGGACTTGAAAGCGGGGCAGAATTGCAGGAAACCGATTTCAGGAGGTAGACTGGAATTGCATTGAAAGCATAGGAAAAGAGGCAGAACGTCCACAATGATGCACTTGGCCAAAAAGGGCGTATGCGTTTTTTCCTGAATATATTCAGGAAAAAACGCATACGCCCTTTTTGGCCAACCAAGCAAGCTTGCAAAGGAAATCTGCACTACAATGAAGTCTCACTTCCCCCCGGTCAAAAGGGCCATCTGAAAAAAGTGTAAAATCCAGAAAGGCAGGACAGGCCATGGAGAACTGGGAGCCTTGTTATGCTGATGGGCGGGATGTCAATTGCCAACAGCCACTCGGAAGAAGTGTATGGTGTTTCCTGAAACATCTAAAAAACAAAGCAACAGAGCCTAGGGCACTTCCACTTATGGTCCTATAGCTTAGGGAAATTAAAATCAAAAGACACAGCCACCCCAAAGGTTGGGACGGCTCTGTTTACAAGAACCTGGTTTACAGTACAAGTTCAATATCGCAGAAAGTGAAAAATGGATAAAGAAGTTGTGGTACTTACGTACAATGCAATATCACTCAGCAATGAAATCTATGTCATCAGGCCCGTAGCAGCATAATGAGTGGATTCAGGTACGATGATTCTAACTGAAATAAGTCACACAGAAAAAGAAACATCATAAGATATCACTAATACACGGAATGTAACCTTGGCTACACAGGAACTGAATTACAAAACAGAACAGGGTCTCAAATTTAGAAACCCAACTTATGCTTGCTTAAGGGGAAAGGTGAGTTGGGGTGCTGCATAAAACCAGAGATTGAAATGAGCACAGATAAAGTTCCTTAAGCCAAATATGGAATAGACAAGAGCTACTCCTTGCTCAACGAAATGGACTCAACACCCCATATTAAATGCCTAAGAGTGTACCTGACTAGGAAGTATCTTAAAACCTATGGATTGCTATGTCTCTGAAAGAGAATCAAGTGTGTGTACAGGGGCATAAACGCAGCAGTGATAGGATTGGAGAGGTTCGGTGAGCAAATGAAGACCCTTTGAAGTCATATTGCATGGTACCCATTCCACGGGTCTCAACTCTCCAGGTTTAACGTATTCTTCCTTCAGCTAAAACATGCATGTGGAACCCAGAGTATGATCAACCGTGTGATCGGGAGACGTGTTCCAATATGTCTCAGTTTTCGTCCCCTGGTACTCGGGTGCAACATTCCAGACGCTTTACTAACACTCTCCCGACTTGGAGAGTCAGTGCCTTTAACCTCCTGTTTGGCCCAGTTTGCAATTTCTGCGGAAGATGAACAGGAATAGGGAGAACCAATGACAGACTAGCTGGAGGTGTCTGGACGGGCAAATTTAACTCTCATTTCCCACCAGGAAGAGGAATTAACCAAATGCTCAGCGTGCCGTGCCGGAACCAGATTAGGACCTGAAGCCATCCTGCGGTGTTGCCGCCAGCTCACGAGAAAGCGAGTTGAAGAAAGGAGCTCAGGGGCACTGTAATTCACAAACCTGCAGAGTTATAAATGACAGCTATCGTCCAAAAATATACTGAAGTAAGGCTGCCAAGAGGACTTGAAAGCGGGGCAGAATTGCAGGAAACCGATTTCAGGAGGTAGACTGGAATTGCATTTAAAGCATAGGAAAAGAGGCAGAACGTCCACAATGATGCACTTGGCCAAAAAGGGCGTATGCGTTTTTTCCTGAATATATTCAGGAAAAAACGCATACGCCCTTTTTGGCCAACCAAGCAAGCTTGCAAAGGAAATCTGCACTACAATGAAGTCTCACTTCCCCCCGGTCAAAAGGGCCATCTGAAAAAAGTGTAAAATCCAGAAAGGCAGGACAGGCCATGGAGAACTGGGAGCCTTGTTATGCTGATGGGCGGGATGTAAATTGCCAACAGCCACTCCGGAGAAGTGTATGGTGTTTCCTGAAACATCTAAAAAACAAAGCAACAGAGCCTAGGGCACTTCCACTTATGGTCCTATAGCTTAGGGAAATTAAAATCAAAAAGACACAGCCACCCCAAAGGTTGGGACGGCTCTGTTTACAAGAACCTGGTTTACGGTACAAGTTCAATATCGCAGAAAGTGAAAAATGGATAAAGAAGTTGTGGTACTTACGTACAATGCAGTATCACTCAGCAATGAAATCTATGTCATCAGGCCCATAGCAGCATAATGAGTGGAGTCAGGTACGATGATTCTAACTGAAATAAGTCACACAGGAAAAGAAACATCATAAGATATCACTAATACACGGAATGTAACCTTGGATACACAGGAACTGAATTACAAAACAGAACAGGGTCTCAAATTTAGAAACCCAACTTATGCTTGCTTAAGGGGAAAGGTGAGTTGGGGTGCTGCATAAAACCAGAGATTGAAATGAGCACAGATAAAGTTCCTTAAGCCAAATATGGAATAGACAAGAGCTACTCCTTGCTCAACGAAATGGACTCAACACCCCATATTAAATGCCTAAGAGTGTACCTGACTAGGAAGTATCTTAAAACCTATGGATTGCTATGTCTCTGAAAGAGAATCAAGTGTGTGTACAGGGGCATAAACGCAGCAGTGATAGGATTGGAGAGGTTCGGTGAGCAAATGAAGACCCCTTGAAGTCATATTGCATGGTACCCATTCCACGGGTCTCAACTCTCCAGGTTTAAGGTATTCTTCCTTCAGCTAAAACATGCATGTGGAACCCAGATTATGATCAACCATGTGATCGGGAGACGTGTTCCAATATGTGTCAGTTTTCGTCCCCTGGTACTCGGGTGCAACATTCCAGACGCTTTACTAACACTCTCCCGACTTGGAGAGTCAGTGCCTTTAACCTCCTGTTTGGCCCAGTTTGCAATTTCTGCGGAAGATGAACAGGAATAGGGAGAACCAATGACAGACTAGCTGGAGGTGTCTGGACGGGCAAATTTAACTCTCATTTCCCACCAGGAAGAGGAATTAACCAAAGGCTCAGCGTGCCGTGCCGGAACCAGATTAGGGCCTGAAGCCATCCTGCGGTGTTGCGGCCAGCTCACGAGAAAGCGAGTTGAAGAAAGGAGCTCAGGGGCACTGTAATTCACAAACCTGCAGAGTTATAAATGACAGCTATCGTCCAAAAATATACTGAAGTAAGGCTGCCAAGAGGACTTGAAAGTGGGGCAGAATTGCAGGAAACCGATTTCAGGAGGTAGGCTGGAATTGCATTTAAAGCATAGGAAAAGAGGCAGAACGTCCACAATGATGCACTTGGCCAAAAAGGGCGTATGCGTTTTTTCCTGAATATATTCAGGAAAAAACGCATACGCGCTTTTTGGCCAACCAAGCAAGCTTGCAAAGGAAATCTGCACTACAATGAAGTCTCACTTCCCCCCGGTCAAAAGGGCCATCTGAAAAAAGTGTAAAATCCAGAAAGGCAGGACAGGCCATGGAGAACTGGGAGCCTTGTTATGCTGATGGGCGGGATGTAAATTGCCAACAGCCACTCGGGAGAAGTGTATGGTGTTTCCTGAAACATCTAAAAAACAAAGCAACAGAGCCTAGGGCACTTCCACTTATGGTCCTATAGCTTAGGGAAATTAAAATCAAAAGACACAGCCACCCCAAAGGTTGGGACGGCTCTGTTTACAAGAACCTGGTTTACGGTACAAGTTCAATATCGCAGAAAGTGAAAAATGGATAAAGAAGTTGTGGTACTTACGTACAATGCAGTATCACTCAGCAATGAAATCTATGTCATCAGGCCCGTAGCAGCATAATGAGTGGATTCAGGTACGATGATTCTAACTGAAATAAGTCACACAGGAAAAGAAACATCATAAGATATCACTAATACACGGAATGTAACCTTGGCTACACAGGAACTGAATTCCAAAACAGAACAGGGTCTCAAATTTAGAAAACCAACTTATGCTTGCTTAAGGGGAAAGGTGAGTTGGGGTGCTGCATAAAACCAGAGATTGAAATGAGCACAGATAAAGTTCCTTAAGCCAAATATGGAATAGACAAGAGCTACTCCTTGCTCAACGAAATGGACTCAACACCCCATATAAAATGCCTAAGAGTGTACCTGACTAGGAAGTATCTTAAAACCTATGGATTGCTATGTCTCCGAAAGAGAATCAAGCGTGTGTACAGGGGCAAAAACGCAGCAGTGATAGGATTGGAGAAGTTCGGTGAGCAAATGAAGACCCTTTGAAGTCATATTGCATGGTACCCATTCCACGGGTCTCAACTCTCCAGGTTTAAGGTATTCTTCCTTCAGCTAAAACATGCATGTGGAACCCAGAGTATGATCAACCGTGTGATCGGGAGACGTGTTCCAATATGTGTCAGTTTTCGTCCCCTGGTACTCGGGTGCAACATTCCAGACGCTTTACTAACACTCTCCCGACTTGGAGAGTCAGTGCCTTTAACCTCCTGTTTGGCCCAGTTTGCAATTTCTGCGGAAGATGAACAGGAATAGGGAGAACCAATGACAGACTAGCTGGAGGTGTCTGGACGGGCAAATTTAACTCTCATTTCCCACCAGGAAGAGGAATTAACCAAAGGCTCAGCGTGCCGTGCCGGAACCAGATTAGGGCCTGAAGCCAACATGCGGTGTTGCGGCCAGCTCACGAGAAAGCGAGTTGAAGAAAGGAGCTCAGGGGCACTGTAATTCACAAACCTGCAGAGTTATAAATGACAGCTATCGTCCAAAAATATACTGAAGTAAGGCTGCCAAGAGGACTTGAAAGCGGTGCAGAATTGCAGGAAACCGATTTCAGGAGGTAGACTGGAATTGCATTTAAAGCATAGGAAAAGAGGCAGAACGTCCACAATGATGCACTTGGCCAAAAAGGGCGTATGCGTTTTTTCCTGAATATATTCAGGAAAAAACGCATACGCCCTTTTTGGCCAACCAAGCAAGCTTGCAAAGGAAATCTGCACTACAATGAAGTCTCACTTCCCCCCGGTCAAAAGGGCCATCTGAAAAAAGTGTAAAATCCAGAAAGGCAGGACAGGCCATGGAGAACTGGGAGCCTTGTTATGCTGATGGGCGGGATGTAAATTGCCAACAGCCACTCGGGAGAAGTGTATGGTGTTTCCTGAAACATCTAAAAAACAAAGCAACAGAGCCTAGGGCACTTCCACTTATGGTCCTATAGCTTAGGGAAATTAAAATCAAAAAGACACAGCCACCCCAAAGGTTGGGACGGCTCTGTTTACAAGAACCTGGTTTACGGTACAAGTTCAATATCGCAGAAAGTGAAAAATGGATAAAGAAGTTGTGGTACTTACGTACAATGCAATATCACTCAGCAAGGAAATCTATGTCATCAGGCCCGTAGCAGCATAATGAGTGGATTCAGGTATGATGATTCTAACTGAAATAAGTCACACAGAAAAAGAAACATCATAAGATATCACTAATACACGGAATGTAAACTTGGCTACACAGGAACTGAATTACAAAACAGAACAGGGTCTCAAATTTAGAAAACCAACTTATGCTTGCTTAAGGGGAAAGGTGAGTTGGGGTGCTGCATAAAACCAGAGATTGAAATGAGCACAGATAAAGTTCCTTAAGCCAAATATGGAATAGACAAGAGCTACTCCTTGCTCAACGAAATGGACTCAACACCCCATATTAAACACCTAAGAATATACCTGACTAGGAAGTATCTTAAAACCTATGGATTGCTATGTCTCCGAAAGAGAATCAAGCGTGTGTACAGGGGCATAAACGCAGCAGTGATAGGATTGGAGAGGTTCGGTGAGCAAATGAAGACCCTTTGAAGTCATATTGCATGGTACCCATTCCACGGGTCTCAACTCTCCAGGATTAAGGCATTCTTCCTTCAGCTAAAACATGCATGTGGAACCCAGAGTATGATCAACCGTGTGATCGGGAGACGTGTTCCAATATGTGTCAGTTTTCGTCCCCTGGTACTCGGGTGCAACATTCCAGACGCTTTACTAACACTCTCCCGACTTGGAGAGTCAGTGCCTTTAACCTCCTGTTTGGCCCAGTTTTCAATTTCTGCGGAAGATGAACAGGAATAGGGAGAACCAATGAGAGACTAGCTGGAGGTGTCTGGACGGGCAAATTTAACTCTCATTTCCCACCAGGAAGAGGAATTAACCAAAGGCTCAGCGTGCCGTGCCGGAACCAGATTAGGGCCTGAAGCCATCCTGCGGTGTTGCGGCCAGCTCACGAGAAAGCGAGTTGAAGAAAGGAGCTCAGGGGCACTGTAATTCACAAACCTGCAGAGTTATAAATGACAGCTATCGTCCAAAAATATACTGAAGTAAGGCTGCCAAGAGGACTTGAAAGCGGGGCAGAATTGCAGGAAACCGATTTCAGGAGGTAGACTGGAATTGCATTTAAAGCATAGGAAAAGAGGCAGAACGTCCACAATGATGCACTTGGCCAAAAAGGGCGTATGCGTTTTTTCCTAAATATATTCAGGAAAAAACGCATACGCCCTTTTTGGCCAACCAAGCAAGCTTGCAAAGGAAATCTGCACTACAATGAAGTCTCACTTCCCCCTGGTCAAAAGGGCCATCTGAAAAAAGTGTAAAATCCAGAAAGGCAGGACAGGCCATGGAGAACTGGGAGCCTTGTTATGCTGATGGGCGGGATGTAAATTGCCAACAGCCACTCGGGAGAAGTGTATGGTGTTTCCTGAAACATCTAAAAAACAAAGCAACAGAGCCTAGGGCACTTCCACTTATGGTCCTATAGCTTAGGGAAATTAAAATCAAAAGACACAGCCACCCCAAAAGTTGGGACGGCTCTGTTTACAAGAACCTGGTTTACGGTACAAGTTTAATATCGCAGAAAGTGAAAAATGGATAAAGAAGTTGTGGTACTTACGTACAATGCAGTATCACTAAGCAATGAAATCTATGTCATCAGGCCCGTAGCAGCATAATGAGTAGATTCAGGTATGATGATTCTAACTGAAATAAGTACACAGAAAAAGAAACATCATAAGATATCACTAATACACGGAATGTAAACTTGGCTACACAGGAACTGAATTCCAAAACAGAACAGGGTCTCAAATTTAGAAACCCAACTTATGCTTGCTTAAGGGGAAAGGTGAGTTGGGGGGCTGCATAAAACCAGAGATTGAAATGAGCACAGATAAAGTTCCTTAAGCCAAATATGGAATAGACAAGAGCTACTCCTTGCTCAACGAAATGGACTCAACACCCCATATTAAACACCTAAGAATATACCTGACTAGGAAGTATCTTAAAACCTATGGATTGCTATGTGTCCGAAAGAGAATCAAGCGTGTGTACAGGGGCATAAACGCAGCAGTGATAGGATTGGAGAGGTTCGGTGAGCAAATGAAGACCCTTTGAAGTCATATTGCATGGTACCCATTCCACGGGTCTCTACTCTCCAGGTTTAAGGCATTCTTCCTTCAGCTAAAACATGCATGTGGAACCCAGAGTATGATCAACCGTGTGATCGGGAGACGTGTTCCAATATGTCTCAGTTTTCATCCCCTGGTACTCGGGTGCAACATTCCAGATGCTTTACTAACACTCTCCCGACTTGGAGAGTCAGTGCCTTTAACCTCCTGTTTGGCCCAGTTTGCAATTTCTGCGGAAGATGAACAGGAATAGGGAGAACCAATGACAGACTAGCTGGAGGTGTCTGGACGGGCAAATTTAACTCTCATTTCCCACCAGGAAGAGGAATTAACCAAAGGCTCAGCGTGCCGTGCCGGAACCAGATTAGGGCCTGAAGCCATCCTGCGGTGTTGCAGCCAGCTAACGAGAAGGCGAGTTGAAGAAAGGAGCTCAGGGGCACTGTAATTCACAAACCTGCAGAGTTATAAATGATAGCTATCGTCCAAAAATATACTGAAGTAAGGCTGCCAAGAGGACTTGAAAGCGGGGCAGAATTGCAGGAAACCGATTTCAGGAGGTAGACTGGAATTGCATTTAAAGCATAGGAAAAGAGGCAGAACGTCCACAATGATGCACTTGGCCAAAAAGGGCGTATGCGTTTTTTCCTGAATATATTCAGGAAAAAACGCATACGCCCTTTTTGGCCAACCAAGCAAGCTTGCAAAGGAAATCTGCACTACAATGAAGTCTCACTTCCCCCCGGTCAAAAGGGCCATCTGAAAAAAGTGTAAAATCCAGAAAGGCAGGACAGGCCATGGAGAACTGGGAGACTTGTTATGCTGATGGGCGGGATGTAAATTGCCAACAGCCACTCGGGAGAAGTGTATGGTGTTTCCTGAAACATCTAAAAAACAAAGCAACAGAGCCTAGGGCACTTCCACTTATGGTCCTATAGCTTAGGGAAATTAAAATAAAAAAGACACAGCCACCCCAAAGGTTGGGATGGCTCTGTTTACAAGAACCTGGTTTACGGTACAATTTCAATATCGCAGAAAGTGAAAAATGGATAAAGAAGTTGTGGTACTTACGTACAATGCAGTATCACTCAGCAATGAAATCTATGTCATCAGGCCCGTAGCAGCATAATGAGTGGATTCAGGTATGATGATTCTAACTGAAATAAGTCACACAGAAAAAGAAACATCATAAGATATCACTAATACACGGAATGTAATCTTGGCTACACAGGAACTGAATTACAAAACAGAACAGGGTCTCAAATTTAGAAACCCAACTTATGCTTGCTTAAGGGGAAAGGTGATTTGCGGTGCTGCATGAACCAGAGATTGAAATGAGCACAGATAAAGTTCCTTATGCCAAATATGGAATAGACAACAGCTACTCCTTGCTCAACGAAATGGACTCAACACCCCATATTAAATGCCTAAGAGTGTACCTGACTAGGAAGTATCTTAAAACCTATGGATTGCTATGTCTCCGAAAGACAATCAAGCGTGTGTACAGGGGCAAAAAAGCAGCAGTGATAGGATTGGAGAAGTTCGGTGAGCAAATGAAGACCCTTTGAAGTCATATTGCATGGTACCCATTCCACGGGTCTCAACTCTCCAGGTTTAAGGTATTCTTCCTTCAGCTAAAACATGCATGTGGAACCCAGAGTATGATCAACCGTGTGATCGGGAGACGTGTTCCAATATGTGTCAGTTTTCGTCCCCTGGTACTCGGGTGCAACATTCCAGACGCTTTACTAACACTCTCCCGACTTGGAGAGTCAGTGCCTTTAACCTCCTGTTTCGCCCAATTTGCAATTTCTGCGGAAGATGAACAGGAATAGGGAGAAACAATGAGAGACTAGATGGAGGTGTCTGGACGGGCAAATTTAACTCTCATTTCCCACTAGGAAGAGGAATTAACCAAAGGCTCAGCGTGCCGTGCCGGAACCAGATTAGGGCCTGAAGCCAACATGCGGTGTTGCGGCCAGCTCACGAGAAAGCGAGTTGAAGAAAGGAGCTCAGGGGCACTGTAATTCACAAACCTGCAGTTATAAATGACAGCTATCGTCCAAAAATATACTGAAGTAAGGCTGCCAAGAGGACTTGAAAGCGGGGCAGAATTGCAGGAAACCGATTTCAGGAGGTAGACTGGAATTGCATTTAAAGCATAGGAAAAGAGGCAGAACGTCCACAATGATGCACTTGGCCAAAAAGGGCGTATGCGTTTTTTCCTGAATATATTCAGGAAAAAACGCATACGCCCTTTTTGGCCAACCAAGCAAGCTTGCAAAGGAAATCTGCACTACAATGAAGTCTCACTTCCCCCCGGTCAAAAGGGCCATCTGAAAAAAGTGTAAAATCCAGAAAGGCAGGACAGGCCATGGAGAACTGGGAGCCTTGTTATGCTGATGGGCGGGATGTAAATTGCCAACAGCCACTCGGGAGAAGTGTATGGTGTTTCCTGAAACATCTAAAAAACAAAGCAACAGAGCCTAGGGCACTTCCACTTATGGTCCTATAGCTTAGGGAAATTAAAATCAAAAGACACAGCCACCCCAAAGGTTGGGACGGCTCTGTTTACAAGAACCTGGTTTACGGTACAAGTTCAATATCGCAGAAAGTGAAAAATGGATAAAGAAGTTGTGGTACTTACGTACAATGCAATATCACTCAGCAATGAAATCTATGTCATCAGGACCGTAGCAGCATAATGAGTGGATTCAGGTATGATGATTCTAACTGAAATAAGTCAAACAGAAAAAGAAACATCATAAGATATCACTAATACACGGAATGTAAACTTGGCTACACAGGAACTGAATTCCAAAACAGAACAGGGTCTCAAATTTAGAAACCCAACTTATGCTTGCTTAAGGGGAAAGGTGAGTTGGGGTGCTGCATAAAACCAGAGATTGAAATGAGCACAGATAAAATTCCTTATGCCAAATATGGAATAGACAAGAGCTACTCCTTGCTCAACGAAATGGACTCAACACTCCATAGTAAACACCTAAGAATATACCTGACTAGGAAGTATCTTAAAACCTATGGATTGCTATGTCTCCGAAAGAGAATCAAGCGTGTGTACAGGGGCATAAACGCAGCAGTGATAGGACTGGAGAGGTTCGGTGAGCAAATGAAGACCCTTTGAAGTCATATTGCATGGTACCCATTCCACGGGTCTCAACTCTCCAGGTTTAAGGTATTCTTCCTTCAGCTAAAACATGCATGTGGAACCCAGAGTATGATCAACCGTGTGATCGGGAGACGTGTTCCAATATGTGTCAGTTTTCGTCCCCTGGTACTCGGGTGCAACATTCCAGACGCTTTACTAACACTCTCCCGACTTGGAGAGTCAGTGCCTTTAACCTCCTGTTTGGCCCAGTTTGCAATTTCTGCGGAAGATGAACAGGAATAGGGAGAACCAATGAGAGACTAGATGGAGGTGTCTGGACGGGCAAATTTAACTCTCATTTCCCACTAGGAAGAGGAATTAACCAAAGGCTCAGCGTGCCGTGCCGGAACCAGATTAGGGCCTGAAGCCATCCTGCGGTGTTGCGGCCAGCTCACGAGGAAGCGAGTTGAAGAAAGGAGCTCAGGGGCACTGTAATTCACAAACCTGCAGTTATAAATGACAGCTATCGTCCAAAAATATACTGAAGTAAGGCTGCCAAGAGGACTTGAAAGCGGGGCAGAATTGCAGGAAACCGATTTCAGGAGGTAGACTGGAATTGCATTTAAAGCATAGGAAAAGAGGCAGAACGTCCACAATGATGCACTTGGCCAAAAAGGGCGTATGCGTTTTTTCCTGAATATATTCAGGAAAAAACGCATACGCCCTTTTTGGCCAACCAAGCAAGCTTGCAAAGGAAATCTGCACTACAATGAAGTCTCACTTCCCCCCGGTCAAAAGGGCCATCTGAAAAAAGTGTAAAATCCAGAAAGGCAGGACAGGCCATGGAGAACTGGGAGCCTTGTTATGCTGATGGGCGGGATGTAAATTGCCAACAGCCACTCGGGAGAAGTGTATGGTGTTTCCTGAAACATCTAAAAAACAAAGCAACAGAGCCTAGGGCACTTCCACTTATGGTCCTATAGCTTAGGGAAATTAAAATCAAAAGACACAGCCACCCCAAAGGTTGGGACGGCTCTGTTTACAAGAACCTGGTTTACGGTACAAGTTCAATATCGCAGAAAGTGAAAAATGGATAAAGAAGTTGTGGTACTTACGTACAATGCAGTATCACTCAGCAATGAAATCTATGTCATCAGGACCGTAGCAGCATAATGAGTGGATTCAGGTATGATGATTCTAACTGAAATAAGTCACACAGAAAAAGAAACATCATAAGATATCACTAATACACGGAATGTAAACTTGGCTACACAGGAACTGAATTCCAAAACAGAACAGGGTCTCAAATTTAGAAACCCAACTTATGCTTGCTTAAGGGGAAAGGTGAGTTGGGGTGCTGCATAAAACCAGAGATTGAAATGAGCACAGATAAAGTTCCTTATGCCAAATATGGAATAGACAAGAGCTACTCCTTGCTCAACGAAATGGACTCAACACACCATAGTAAACACCTAAGAATATACCTGACTAGGAAGTATCTTAAAACCTATGGATTGCTATGTCTCCGAAAGAGAATCAAGCGTGTGTACAGGGGCATAAACGCAGCAGTGATAGGATTGGAGAAGTTCGGTGAGCAAATGAAGACCCTTTGAAGTCATATTGCATGGTACCCATTCCACGGGTCTCAACTCTCCAGGTTTAAGGTATTCTTCCTTCAGCTAAAACATGCATGTGGAACCCAGAGTATGATCAAACGTGTGATCGGGAGACGTGTTCCAATATGTCTCAGTTTTCGTCCCCTGGTACTCGGGTGCAACATTCCAGACGCTTTACTAACACTCTCCCGACTTGGAGAGTCAGTGCCTTTAACCTCCTGTTTCGCCCAATTTGCAATTTCTGCGGAAGATGAACAGGAATAGGGAGAAACAAAGAGAGACTAGATGGAGGTGTCTGGACGGGCAAATTTAACTCTCATTTCCCACTAGGAAGAGGAATTAACCAAAGGCTCAGCGTGCCGTGCCGGAACCAGATTAGGGCCTGAAGCCAACATGCGGTGTTGCGGCCAGCTCACGAGAAAGCGAGTTGAAGAAAGGAGCTCAGGGGCACTGTAATTCACAAACCTGCAGTTATAAATGACAGCTATCGTCCAAAAATATACTGAAGTAAGGCTGCCAAGAGGACTTGAAAGCGGGGCAGAATTGCAGGAAACCGATTTCAGGAGGTAGACTGGAATTGCATTTAAAGCATAGGAAAAGAGGCAGAACGTCCACAATGATGCACTTGGCCAAAAAGGGCGTATGCGTTTTTTCCTGAATATATTCAGGAAAAAACGCATACGCCCTTTTTGGCCAACCAAGCAAGCTTGCAAAGGAAATCTGCACTACAATGAAGTCTCACTTCCCCCCGGTCAAAAGGGCCATCTGAAAAAAGTGTAAAATCCAGAAAGGCAGGACAGGCCATGGAGAACTGGGAGCCTTGTTATGCTGATGGGCGGGATGTAAATTGCCAACAGCCACTCGGGAGAAGTGTATGGTGTTTCCTGAAACATCTAAAAAACAAAGCAACAGAGCCTAGGGCACTTCCACTTATGGTCCTATAGCTTAGGGAAATTAAAATCAAAAGACACAGCCACCCCAAAGGTTGGGACGGCTCTGTTTACAAGAACCTGGTTTACGGTACAAGTTCAATATCGCAGAAAGTGAAAAATGGATAAAGAAGTTGTGGTACTTACGTACAATGCAGTATCACTCAGCAATGAAATCTATGTCATCAGGTCCGTAGCAGCATAATGAGTGGATTCAGGTATGATGATTCTAACTGAAATAAGTCACACAGAAAAAGAAACATCATAAGATATCACTAATACACGGAATGTAAACTTGGCTACACAGGAACTGAATTCCAAAACAGAACAGGGTCTCAAATTTAGAAACCCAACTTATGCTTGCTTAAGGGGAAAGGTGAGTTGGGGTGCTGCATAAAACCAGAGATTGAAATGAGCACAGATAAAGTTCCTTATGCCAAATATGGAATAGACAAGAGCTACTCCTTGCTCAACGAAATGGACTCAACACACCATAGTAAACACCTAAGAATATACCTGACTAGGAAGTATCGTAAAACCTATGGATTGCTATGTCTCCGAAAGAGAATCAAGCGTGTGTACAGGGGCAACAACGCAGCAGTGATAGGATTGGAGAAGTTCGGTGAGCAAATGAAGACCCTTTGAAGTCATATTGCATGGTACCCATTCCACGGGTCTCAACTCTCCAGGTTTAAGGTATTCTTCCTTCAGCTAAAACATGCATGTGGAACCCAGAGTATGATCAACCGTGTGATCGGGAGACGTGTTCCAATATGTCTCAGTTTTCGTCCCCTGGTACTCGGGTGCAACATTCCAGACGCTTTACTAACACTCTCCCGACTTGGAGAGTCAGTGCCTTTAACCTCCTGTTTGGCCCAGTTTGCAATTTCTGCGGAAGATGAACAGGAATAGGCAGAACCAATGACAGACTAGCTGGAGGTGTCTGGACGGGCAAATTTAACTCTCATTTCCCACCAGGAAGAGGAATTAACCAAAGGCTCAGCGTGCCGTGCCGGAACCAGATTAGGGCCTGAAGCCATCCTGCGGTGTTGCGGCCAGCTCACGAGAAAGCGAGTTGAAGAAAGGAGCTCAGGGGCACTGTAATTCACAAACCTGCAGTTATAAATGACAGCTATCGTCCAAAAATATACTGAAGTAAGGCTGCCAAGAGGACTTGAAAGCGGGGCAGAATTGCAGGAAACCGATTTCAGGAGGTAGACTGGAATTGCATTTAAAGCATAGGAAAAGAGGCAGAACGTCCACAATGATGCACTTGGCCAAAAAGGGCGTATGCGTTTTTTCCTGAATATATTCAGGAAAAAACGCATACGCCCTTTTTGGCCAACCAAGCAAGCTTGCAAAGGAAATCTGCACTACAATGAAGTCTCACTTCCCCCCGGTCAAAAGGGCCATCTGAAAAAAGTGTAAAAGCCAGAAAGGCAGGACAGGCCATGGAGAACTGGGAGCCTTGTTATGCTGATGGGCGGGATGTAAATTGCCAACAGCCAATCGGGAGAAGTGTATGGTGTTTCCTGAAACATCTAAAAAACAAAGCAACAGAGTCTAGGGCACTTCCATTTATGGTCCTATAGCTTAGGGAAATTAAAATCAAAAGACACAGCCACCCCAAAGGTTGGGACGGCTCTGTTTACAAGAACCTGGTTTACGGTACAAGTTCAATATCGCAGAAAGTGAAAAATGGATAAAGAAGTTGTGGTACTTACGTACAATGCAGTATCACTCAGCAATGAAATCTATGTCATCAGGCCCGTAGCAGCATAATGAGTGGATTCAGGTATGATGATTCTAACTGAAATAAGTCACACAGAAAAAGAAACATCATAAGATATCACTAATACACGGAATGTAACCTTGGCTACACAGGAACTGAATTCCAAAACAGAACAGGGTCTCAAATTTAGAAACCCAACTTATGCTTGCTTAAGGGGAAAGGTGAGTTGGGGTGCTGCATAAAACCAGAGATTGAAATGAGCACAGATAAAGTTCCTTATGCCAAATATGGAATAGACAAGAGCTACTCCTTGCTCAACGAAATGGACTCAACACACCATAGTAAACACCTAAGAATATACCTGACTAGGAAGTATCTTAAAACCTATGGATTGCTATGTCTCCGAAAGAGAATCAAGCGTGTGTACAGGGGCATAAACGCAGCAGTGATAGGATTGGAGAAGTTCGGTGAGCAAATGAAGACCCTTTGAAGTCATATTGCATGGTACCCATTCCACGGGTCTCAACTCTCCAGGTTTAAGGCATTCTTCCTTCAGCTAAAACATGCATGTGGAACCCAGAGTATGATCAACCGTGTGATCGGGAGACGTGTTCCAATATGTCTCAGTTTTCGTCCCCTGGTACTCGGGTGCAACATTCCAGACGCTTTACTAACACTCTCCCGACTTGGAGAGTCAGTGCCTTTAACCTCCTGTTTGGCCCAGTTTGCAATTTCTGCGGAAGATGAACAGGAATAGGGAGAACCAATGACAGACTAGCTGGAGGTGTCTGGACGGGCAAATTTAACTCTCATTTCCCACCAGGAAGAGGAATTAACCAAAGGCTCAGCGTGCCGTGCCGGAACCAGATTAGGGCCTGAAGCCATCCTGCGGTGTTGCAGCCAGCTAACGAGAAAGCGAGTTGAAGAAAGGAGCTCAGGGGCACTGTAATTCACAAACCTGCAGAGTTATAAATGACAGCTATCGTCCAAAAATATACTGAAGTAAGGCTGCCAAGAGGACTTGAAAGCGGGGCAGAATTGCAGGAAACCGATTTCAGGAGGTAGACTGGAATTGCATTTAAAGCATAGGAAAAGAGGCAGAACGTCCACAATGATGCACTTGGCCAAAAAGGGCGTATGCGTTTTTTCCTGAATATATTCAGGAAAAAACGCATACGCCCTTTTTGGCCAACCAAGCAAGCTTGCAAAGGAAATCTGCACTACAATGAAGTCTCACTTCCCCCCGGTCAAAAGGGCCATCTGAAAAAAGTGTAAAATCCAGAAAGGCAGGACAGGCCATGGAGAACTGGGAGCCTTGTTATGCTGATGGGCGGGATGTAAATTGCCAACAGCCACTCGGGAGAAGTGTATGGTGTTTCCTGAAACATCTAAAAAACAAAGCAACAGAGCCTAGGGCACTTCCACTTATGGTCCTATAGCTTAGGGAAATTAAAATAAAAAAGACACAGCCACCCCAAAGGTTGGGATGGCTCTGTTTACAAGAACCTGGTTTACGGTACAATTTCAATATCGCAGAAAGTGAAAAATGGATAAAGAAGTTGTGGTACTTACGTACAATGCAGTATCACTCAGCAATGAAATCTATGTCATCAGGCCCGTAGCAGCATAATGAGTGGATTCAGGTATGATGATTCTAACTGAAATAAGTCACACAGAAAAAGAAACATCATAAGATATCACTAATACACGGAATGTAATCTTGGCTACACAGGAACTGAATTACAAAACAGAACAGGGTCTCAAATTTAGAAACCCAACTTATGCTTGCTTAAGGGGAAAGGTGATTTGCGGTGCTGCATGAACCAGAGATTGAAATGAGCACAGATAAAGTTCCTTATGCCAAATATGGAATAGACAAGAGCTACTCCTTGCTCAACGAAATGGACTCAACACCCCATATTAAATTCCTAAGAGTGTACCTGACTAGGAAGTATCTTAAAACCTATGGATTGCTATGTCTCCGAAAGACAATCAAGCGTGTGTACAGGGGCAAAAACGCGGCAGTGATAGGATTGGAGAAGTTCGGTGAGCAAATGAAGACCCTTTGAAGTCATATTGCATGGTACCCATTCCACGGGTCTCAACTCTCCAGGTTTAAGGTATTCTTCCTTCAGCTAAAACATGCATGTGGAACCCAGAGTATGATCAACCGTGTGATCGGGAGACGTGTTCCAATATGTGTCAGTTTTCGTCCCCTGGTACTCGGGTGCAACATTCCAGACGCTTTACTAACACTCTCCCGACTTGGAGAGTCAGTGCCTTTAACCTCCTGTTTCGCCCAATTTGCAATTTCTGCGGAAGATGAACAGGAATAGGGAGAAACAATGAGAGACTAGATGGAGGTATCTGGACGGGCAAATTTAACTCTCATTTCCCACTAGGAAGAGGAATTAACCAAAGGCTCAGCGTGCCGTGCAGGAACCAGATTAGGGCCTGAAGCCAACATGCGGTGTTGCGGCCAGCTCACGAGAAAGCGAGTTGAAGAAAGGAGCTCAGGGGAACTGTAATTCACAAACCTGCAGTTATAAATGACAGCTATCGTCCAAAAATATACTGAAGTAAGACTGCCAAGAGGACTTGAAAGGGGGGCAGAATTGCAGGAAACCGATTTCAGGAGGTAGACTGGAATTGCATTTAAAGCATAGGAAAAGAGGCAGAACGTCCACAATGATGCACTTGGCCAAAAAGGGCGTATGCGTTTTTTCCTGAATATATTCAGGAAAAAACGCATACGCCCTTTTTGGCCAACCAAGCAAGCTTGCAAAGGAAATCTGCACTACAATGAAGTCTCACTTCCCCCCGGTCAAAAGGGCCATCTGAAAAAAGTGTAAAATCCAGAAAGGCAGGACAGGCCATGGAGAACTGGGAGCCTTGTTATGCTGATGGGCGGGATGTAAATTGCCAACAGCCACTCGGGAGAAGTGTATGGTGTTTCCTGAAACATCTAAAAAACAAAGCAACAGAGCCTAGGGCACTTCCACTTATGGTCCTATAGCTTAGGGAAATTAAAATCAAAAGACACAGCCACCCCAAAGGTTGGGACGGCTCTGTTTACAAGAACCTGGTTTACGGTACAAGTTCAATATCGCAGAAAGTGAAAAATGGATAAAGAAGTTGTGGTACTTACGTACAATGCAGTATCACTCAGCAATGAAATCTATGTCATCAGGTCCGTAGCAGCATAATGAGTGGATTCAGGTATGATGATTCTAACTGAAATAAGTCACACAGAAAAAGAAACATCATAAGATATCACTAATACACGGAATGTAAACTTGGCTACACAGGAACTGAATTCCAAAACAGAACAGGGTCTCAAATTTAGAAACCCAACTTATGCTTGCTTAAGGGGAAAGGTGAGTTGGGGTGCTGCATAAAACCAGAGATTGAAATGAGCACAGATAAAATTCCTTATGCCAAATATGGAATAGACAAGAGCTACTCCTTGCTCAACGAAATGGACTCAACACACCATAGTAAACACCTAAGAATATACCTGACTAGGAAGTATCTTAAAACCTATGGATTGCTATGTCTCCGAAAGAGAATCAAGCGTGTGTACAGGGGCAACAACGCAGCAGTGATATGATTGGAGAAGTTCGGTGAGCAAATGAAGACCCTTTGAAGTCATATTGCATGGTACCCATTCCACGGGTCTCAACTCTCCAGGTTTAAGGTATTCTTCCTTCAGCTAAAACATGCATGTGGAACCCAGAGTATGATCAACCGTGTGATCGGGAGACGTGTTCCAATATGTGTCAGTTTTCGTCCCCTGGTACTCGGGTGCAACATTCCAGACGCTTTACTAACACTCTCCCGACTTGGAGAGTCAGTGCCTTTAACCTCCTGTTTGGCCCAGTTTGCAATTTCTGCGGAAGATGAACAGGAATAGGGAGAACCAATGAGAGACTAGATGGAGGTGTCTGGACGGGCAAATTTAACTCTCATTTCCCACTAGGAAGAGGAATTAACCAAAGGCTCAGCGTGCCGTGCCGGAACCAGATTAGGGCCTGAAGCCATCCTGCGGTGTTGCGGCCAGCTCACGAGGAAGCGAGTTGAAGAAAGGAGCTCAGGGGCACTGTAATTCACAAACCTGCAGTTATAAATGACAGCTATCGTCCAAAAATATACTGAAGTAAGGCTGCCAAGAGGACTTGAAAGCGGGGCAGAATTGCAGGAAACCGATTTCAGGAGGTAGACTGGAATTGCATTTAAAGCATAGGAAAAGAGGCAGAACGTCCACAATGATGCACTTGGCCAAAAAGGGCGTATGCGTTTTTTCCTGAATATATTCAGGAAAAAACGCATACGCCCTTTTTGGCCAACCAAGCAAGCTTGCAAAGGAAATCTGCACTACAATGAAGTCTCACTTCCCCCCGGTCAAAAGGGCCATCTGAAAAAAGTGTAAAATCCAGAAAGGCAGGACAGGCCATGGAGAACTGGGAGCCTTGTTATGCTGATGGGCGGGATGTAAATTGCCAACAGCCACTCGGGAGAAGTGTATGGTGTTTCCTGAAACATCTAAAAAACAAAGCAACAGAGCCTAGGGCACTTCCACTTATGGTCCTATAGCTTAGGGAAATTAAAATCAAAAGACACAGCCACCCCAAAGGTTGGGACGGCTCTGTTTACAAGAACCTGGTTTACGGTACAAGTTCAATATCGCAGAAAGTGAACAATGGATAAAGAAGTTGTGGTACTTACGTACAATGCAGTATCACTCAGCAATGAAATCTATGTCATCAGGCCCGTAGCAGCATAATGAGTGGATTCAGGTATGATGATTCTAACTGAAATAAGTCACACAGAAAAAGAAACATCATAAGATATCACTAATACACGGAATGTAAACTTGGCTACACAGGAACTGAATTCCAAAACAGAACAGGGTCTCAAATTTAGAAACCCAACTTATGCTTGCTTAAGGGGAAAGGTGAGTTGGGGTGCTGCATAAAACCAGAGATTGAAATGAGCACAGATAAAGTTCCTTATGCCAAATATGGAATAGACAAGAGCTACTCCTTGCTCAACGAAATGGACTCAACACACCATAGTAAACACCTAAGAATATACCTGACTAGGAAGTATCTTAAAACCTATGGATTGCTATGTCTCCGAAAGAGAATCAAGCGTGTGTACAGGGGCATAAACGCAGCAGTGATATGATTGGAGAAGTTCGGTGAGCAAATGAAGACCCTTTGAAGTCATATTGCATGGTACCCATTCCACGGGTCTCAACTCTCCAGGTTTAAGGTATTCTTCCTTCAGCTAAAACATGCATGTGGAACCCAGAGTATGATCAACCGTGTGATCGGGAGACGTGTTCCAATATGTGTCAGTTTTCGTCCCCTGGTACTCGGGTGCAACATTCCAGACGCTTTACTAACACTCTCCCGACTTGGAGAGTCAGTGCCTTTAACCTCCTGTTTCGCCCAATTTGCAATTTCTGCGGAAGATGAACAGGAATAGGGAGAAACAATGAGAGACTAGATGGAGGTGTCTGGACGGGCAAATTTAACTCTCATTTCCCACTAGGAAGAGGAATTAACCAAAGGCTCAGCGTGCCGTGCCGGAACCAGATTAGGGCCTGAAGCCAACATGCGGTGTTGCGGCCAGCTCACGAGAAAGCGAGTTGAAGAAAGGAGCTCAGGGGCACTGTAATTCACAAAGCTGCAGTTATAAATGACAGCTATCGTCCAAAAATATACTGAAGTAAGGCTGCCAAGAGGACTTGAAAGCGGGGCAGAATTGCAGGAAACCGATTTCAGGAGGTAGACTGGAATTGCATTTAAAGCATAGGAAAAGAGGCAGAACGTCCACAATGATGCACTTGGCCAAAAAGTGCGTATGCTTTTTTTCCTGAATATATTCAGGAAAAAACGCATACGCCCTTTTTGGCCAACCAAGCAAGCTTGCAAAGGAAATCTGCACTACAATGAAGTCTCACTTCCCCCCGGTCAAAAGGGCCATCTGAAAAAAGTGTAAAATCCAGAAAGGCAGGACAGGCCATGGAGAACTGGGAGCCTTGTTATGCTGATGGGCGGGATGTAAATTGCCAACAGCCACTCGGGAGAAGTGTATGGTGTTTCCTGAAACATCTAAAAAACAAAGCAACAGAGCCTAGGGCACTTCCACTTATGGTCCTATAGCTTAGGGAAATTAAAATCAAAAGACACAGCCACCCCAAAGGTTGGGACGGCTCTGTTTACAAGAACCTGGTTTACGGTACAAGTTCAATATCGCAGAAAGTGAAAAATGGATAAAGAAGTTGTGGTACTTACGTACAATGCAGTATCACTCAGCAATGAAATCTATGTCATCAGGTCCGTAGCAGCATAATGAGTGGATTCAGGTATGATGATTCTAACTGAAATAAGTCACACAGAAAAAGAAACATCATAAGATATCACTAATACACGGAATGTAAACTTGGCTACACAGGAACTGAATTCCAAAACAGAACAGGGTCTCAAATTTAGAAACCCAACTTATGCTTGCTTAAGGGGAAAGGTGAGTTGGGGTGCTGCATAAAACCAGAGATTGAAATGAGCACAGATAAAGTTCCTTATGCCAAATATGGAATAGACAAGAGCTACTCCTTGCTCAACGAAATGGACTCAACACACCATAGTAAACACCTAAGAATATACCTGACTAGGAAGTATCTTAAAACCTATGGATTGCTATGTCTCCGAAAGAGAATCAAGCGTGTGTACAGGGGCAACAACGCAGCAGTGATATGATTGGAGAAGTTCGGTGAGCAAATGAAGACCCTTTGAAGTCATATTGCATGGTACCCATTCCACGGGTCTCAACTCTCCAGGTTTAAGGTATTCTTCCTTCAGCTAAAACATGCATGTGGAACCCAGAGTATGATCAACCGTGTGATCGGGAGACGTGTTCCAATATGTGTCAGTTTTCGTCCCCTGGTACTCGGGTGCAACATTCCAGACGCTTTACTAACACTCTCCCGACTTGGAGAGTCAGTGCCTTTAACCTCCTGTTTGGCCCAGTTTGCAATTTCTGCGGAAGATGAACAGGAATAGGGAGAACCAATGAGAGACTAGATGGAGGTGTCTGGACGGGCAAATTTAACTCTCATTTCCCACTAGGAAGAGGAATTAACCAAAGGCTCAGCGTGCCGTGCCGGAACCAGATTAGGGCCTGAAGCCAACATGCGGTGTTGCGGCCAGCTCACGAGGAAGCGAGTTGAAGAAAGGAGCTCAGGGGCACTGTAATTCACAAACCTGCAGTTATAAATGACAGCTATCGTCCAAAAATATACTGAAGTAAGGCTGCCAAGAGGACTTGAAAGCGGGGCAGAATTGCAGGAAACCGATTTCAGGAGGTAGACTGGAATTGCATTTAAAGCATAGGAAAAGAGGCAGAACGTCCACAATGATGCACTTGGCCAAAAAGGGCGTATGCGTTTTTTCCTGAATATATTCAGGAAAAAACGCATACGCCCTTTTTGGCCAACCAAGCAAGCTTGCAAAGGAAATCTGCACTACAATGAAGTCTCACTTCCCCCCGGTCAAAAGGGCCATCTGAGAAAAGTGTAAAATCCAGAAAGGCAGGACAGGCCATGGAGAACTGGGAGCCTTGTTATGCTGATGGGCGGGATGTAAATTGCCAACAGCCACTCGGGAGAAGTGTATGGTGTTTCCTGAAACATCTAAAAAACAAAGCAACAGAGCCTAGGGCACTTCCATTTATGGTCCTATAGCTTAGGGAAATTAAAATCAAAAGACACAGCCACCCCAAAGGTTGGGACGGCTCTGTTTACAAGAACCTGGTTTACGGTACAAGTTCAATATCGCAGAAAGTGAAAAATGGATAAAGAAGTTGTGGTACTTACGTACAATGCAGTATCACTCAGCAATGAAATCTATGTCATCAGGCCCGTAGCAGCATAATGAGTGGATTCAGGTATGATGATTCTAACTGAAATAAGTCACACAGAAAAAGAAACATCATAAGATATCACTAATACACGGAATGTAACCTTGGCTACACAGGAACTGAATTCCAAAACAGAACAGGGTCTCAAATTTAGAAACCCAACTTATGCTTGCTTAAGGGGAAAGGTGAGTTGGGGTGCTGCATAAAACCAGAGATTGAAATGAGCACAGATAAAGTTCCTTATGCCAAATATGGAATAGACAAGAGCTACTCCTTGCTCAACGAAATGGACTCAACACACCATAGTAAACACCTAAGAATATACCTGACTAGGAAGTATCTTAAAACCTATGGATTGCTATGTCTCCGAAAGAGAATCAAGCGTGTGTACAGGGGCATAAACGCAGCAGTGATAGGATTGGAGAAGTTCGGTGAGCAAATGAAGACCCTTTGAAGTCATATTGCATGGTACCCATTCCACGGGTCTCAACTCTCCAGGTTTAAGGCATTCTTCCTTCAGCTAAAACATGCATGTGGAACCCAGAGTATGATCAACCGTGTGATCGGGAGACGTGTTCCAATATGTGTCAGTTTTCGTCCCCTGGTACTCGGGTGCAACATTCCAGACGCTTTACTAACACTCTCCCGACTTGGAGAGTCAGTGCCTTTAACCTCCTGTTTGGCCCAGTTTGCAATTTCTGCGGAAGATGAACAGGAATAGGGAGAACCAATGACAGACTAGCTGGAGGTGTCTGGACGGGCAAATTGAACTCTCATTTCCCACCAGGAAGAGGAATTAACCAAAGGCTCAGCGTGCCGTGCCGGAACCAGATTAGGGCCTGAAGCCATCCTGCGGTGTTGCGGCCAGCTCACGAGAAAGCGACTTGAAGAAAGGAGCTCAGGGGCACTGTAATTCACAAACCTGCAGAGTTATAAATGACAGCTATCGTCCAAAAATATACTGAAGTAAGGCTGCCAAGAGGACTTGAAAGCGGGGCAGAATTGCAGGAAACCGATTTCAGGAGGTAGACTGGAATTGCATTTAAAGCATAGGAAAAGAGGCAGAACGTCCACAATGATGCACTTGGCCAAAAAGGGCGTATGCGTTTTTTCCTGAATATATTCAGGAAAAAACGCATACGCCCTTTTTGGCCAACCAAGCAAGCTTGCAAAGGAAATCTGCACTACAATGAAGTCTCACTTCCCCCCGGTCAAAAGGGCCATCTGAAAAAAGTGTAAAATCCAGAAAGGCAGGACAGGCCATGGAGAACTGGGAGCCTTGTTATGCTGATGGGCGGGATGTCAATTGCCAACAGCCACTCGGGAGAAGTGTATGGTGTTTCCTGAAACATCTAAAAAACAAAGCAACAGAGCCTAGGGCACTTCCATTTATGGTCCTATAGCTTAGGGAAATTTAAATCAAAAGACACAGCCACCCCAAAGGTTGGGACGGCTCTGTTTACAAGAACCTGGTTTACGGTACAAGTTCAATATCGCAGAAAGTGAAAAATGGATAAAGAAGTTGTGGTACTTACGTACAATGCAGTATCACTCAGCAATGAAATCTATGTCATCAGGCCCGTAGCAGCATAATGAGTGGATTCAGGTATGATGATTCTAACTGAAATAAGTCACACAGAAAAAGAAACATCATAAGATATCACTAATACACGGAATGTAACCTTGGCTACACAGGAACTGAATTCCAAAACAGAACAGGGTCTCAAATTTAGAAACCCAACTTATGCTTGCTTAAGGGGAAAGGTGAGTTGGGGTGCTGCATAAAACCAGAGATTGAAATGAGCACAGATAAAGTTCCTTATGCCAAATATGGAATAGACAAGAGCTACTCCTTGCTCAACGAAATGGACTCAACACACCATAGTAAACACCTAAGAATATACCTGACTAGGAAGTATCTTAAAACCTATGGATTGCTATGTCTCCGAAAGAGAATCAAGCGTGTGTACAGGGGCATAAACGCAGCAGTGATAGGATTGGAGAAGTTCGGTGAGCAAATGAAGACCCTTTGAAGTCATATTGCATGGTACCCATTCCACGGGTCTCAACTCTCCAGGTTTAAGGCATTCTTCCTTCAGCTAAAACATGCATGTGGAACCCAGAGTATGATCAACCGTGTGATCGGGAGACGTGTTCCAATATGTGTCAGTTTTCGTCCCCTGGTACTCGGGTGCAACATTCCAGACGCTTTACTAACACTCTCCCGACTTGGAGAGTCAGTGCCTTTAACCTCCTGTTTGGCCCAGTTTGCAATTTCTGCGGAAGATGAACAGGAATAGGGAGAACCAATGACAGACTAGCTGGAGGTGTCTGGACGGGCAAATTGAACTCTCATTTCCCACCAGGAAGAGGAATTAACCAAAGGCTCAGCGTGCCGTGCCGGAACCAGATTAGGGCCTGAAGCCATCCTGCGGTGTTGCGGCCAGCTCACGAGAAAGCGACTTGAAGAAAGGAGCTCAGGGGCACTGTAATTCACAAACCTGCAGAGTTATAAATGACAGCTATCGTCCAAAAATATACTGAAGTAAGGCTGCCAAGAGGACTTGAAAGCGGTGCAGAATTGCAGGAAACCGATTTCAGGAGGTAGACTGGAATTGCATTTAAAGCATAGGAAAAGAGGCAGAACGTCCACAATGATGCACTTGGCCAAAAAGGGCGTATGCGTTTTTTCCTGAATATATTCAGGAAAAAACGCATACGCCCTTTTTGGCCAACCAAGCAAGCTTGCAAAGGAAATCTGCACTACAATGAAGTCTCACTTCCCCCCGGTCAAAAGGGCCATCTGAAAAAAGTGTAAAATCCAGAAAGGCAGGACAGGCCATGGAGAACTGGGAGCCTTGTTATGCTGATGGGCGGGATGTAAATTGCCAACAGCCACTCGGGAGAAGTGTATGGTGTTTCCTGAAACATCTAAAAAACAAAGCAACAGAGCCTAGGGCACTTCCACTTATGGTCCTATAGCTTAGGGAAATTAAAATCAAAAGACACAGCCACCCCAAAGGTTGGGACGGCTCTGTTTACAAGAACCTGGTTTACGGTACAAGTTCAATATCGCAGAAAGTGAAAAATGGATAAAGAAGTTGTGGTACTTACGTACAATGCAATATCACTCAGCAATGAAATCTATGTCATCAGGCCCGTAGCAGCATAATGAGTGGATTCAGGTACGATGATTCTAACTGAAATAAGTCACACAGAAAAAGAAACATCATAAGATATCACTAATACACGGAATGTAACCTTGGCTACACAGGAACTGAATTCCAAAACAGAACAGGGTCTCAAATTTAGAAACCCAACTTATGCTTGCTTAAGGGGAAAGGTGAGTTGGGGTGCTGCATAAAACCAGAGATTGAAATGAGCACAGATAAAGTTCCTTAAGCCAAATATGGAATAGACAAGAGCTACTCCTTGCTCAACGAAATGGACTCAACACCCCATATTAAACGCCTAAGAATGTACCTGACTAGGAAGTATCTTAAAACCTATGGATTGCTATGTCTCCGAAAGAGAATCAAGCGTGTGTACAGGGGCATAAACGCAGCAGTGATAGGACTGGAGAGGTTCGGTGAGCAAATGAAGACCCTTTGAAGTCATATTGCATGGTACCCATTCCACGGGTCTCAACTCTCCAGGTTTAAGGTATTCTTCCTTCAGCTAAAACATGCATGTGGAACCCAGAGTATGATCAACCGTGTGATCGGGAGACGTGTTCCAATATGTGTCAGTTTTCGTCCCCTGGTACTCGGGTGCAACATTCCAGACGCTTTACTAACACTCTCCCGACTTGGAGAGTCAGTGCCTTTAACCTCCTGTTTGGCCCAGTTTGCAATTTCTGCGGAAGATGAACAGGAATAGGGAGAACCAATGACAGACTAGCTGGAGGTGTCTGGACGGGCAAATTTAACTCTCATTTCCCACCAGGAAGAGGAATTAACCAAAGGCTCAGCGTGCCGTGCCGGAACCAGATTAGGGCCTGAAGCCATCCTGCGGTGTTGCGGCCAGCTCACGAGAAAGCGAGTTGAAGAAAGGAGCTCAGGGGCACTGTAATTCACAAACCTGCAGAGTTATAAATGACAGCTATCGTCCAAAAATATACTGAAGTAAGGCTGCCAAGAGGACTTGAAAGCGGGGCAGAATTGCAGGAAACCGATTTCAGGAGGTAGACTGGAATTGCATTTAAAGCATAGGAAAAGAGGCAGAACGTCCACAATGATGCACTTGGCCAAAAAGGGCGTATGCGTTTTTTCCTAAATATATTCAGGAAAAAACGCATACGCCCTTTTTGGCCAACCAAGCAAGCTTGCAAAGGAAATCTGCACTACAATGAAGTCTCACTTCCCCCCGGTCAAAAGGGCCATCTGAAAAAAGTGTAAAATCCAGAAAGGCAGGACAGGCCATGGAGAACTGGGAGCCTTGTTATGCTGATGGGCGGGATGTAAATTGCCAACAGCCACTCGGGAGAAGTGTATGGTGTTTCCTGAAACATCTAAAAAACAAAGCAACAGAGCCTAGGGCACTTCCACTTATGGTCCTATAGCTTAGGGAAATTAAAATCAAAAGACACAGCCACCCCAAAGGTTGGGACGGCTCTGTTTACAAGAACCTGGTTTACGGTACAAGTTCAATATCGCAGAAAGTGAAAAATGGATAAAGAAGTTGTGGTACTTACGTACAATGCAATATCACTCAGCAATGAAATCTATGTCATCAGGCCCGTAGCAGCATAATGAGTGGATTCAGGTACGATGATTCTAACTGAAATAAGTCACACAGAAAAAGAAACATCATAAGATATCACTAATACACGGAATGTAACCTTGGCTACACAGGAACTGAATTCCAAAACAGAACAGGGTCTCAAATTTAGAAACCCAACTTATGCTTGCTTAAGGGGAAAGGTGAGTTGGGGTGCTGCATAAAACCAGAGATTGAAATGAGCACAGATAAAGTTCCTTAAGCCAAATATGGAATAGACAAGAGCTACTCCTTGCTCAACGAAATGGACTCAACACCCCATATTAAACGCCTAAGAATGTACCTGACTAGGAAGTATCTTAAAACCTATGGATTGCTATGTCTCCGAAAGAGAATCAAGCGTGTGTACAGGGGCATAAACGCAGCAGTGATAGGACTGGAGAGGTTCGGTGAGCAAATGAAGACCCTTTGAAGTCATATTGCATGGTACCCATTCCACGGGTCTCAACTCTCCAGGTTTAAGGTATTCTTCCTTCAGCTAAAACATGCATGTGGAACCCAGAGTATGATCAACCGTGTGATCGGGAGACGTGTTCCAATATGTGTCAGTTTTCGTCCCCTGGTACTCGGGTGCAACATTCCAGACGCTTTACTAACACTCTCCCGACTTGGAGAGTCAGTGCCTTTAACCTCCTGTTTGGCCCAGTTTGCAATTTCTGCGGAAGATGAACAGGAATAGGGAGAACCAATGACAGACTAGCTGGAGGTGTCTGGACGGGCAAATTTAACTCTCATTTCCCACCAGGAAGAGGAATTAACCAAAGGCTCAGCGTGCCGTGCCGGAACCAGATTAGGGCCTGAAGCCATCCTGCGGTGTTGCGGCCAGCTCACGAGAAAGCGAGTTGAAGAAAGGAGCTCAGGGGCACTGTAATTCACAAACCTGCAGAGTTATAAATGACAGCTATCGTCCAAAAATATACTGAAGTAAGGCTGCCAAGAGGACTTGAAAGCGGGGCAGAATTGCAGGAAACCGATTTCAGGAGGTAGACTGGAATTGCATTTAAAGCATAGGAAAAGAGGCAGAACGTCCACAATGATGCACTTGGCCAAAAAGGGCGTATGCGTTTTTTCCTGAATATATTCAGGAAAAAACGCATACGCCCTTTTTGGCCAACCAAGCAAGCTTGCAAAGGAAATCTGCACTACAATGAAGTCTCACTTCCCCCCGGTCAAAAGGGCCATCTGAAAAAAGTGTAAAATCCAGAAAGGCAGGACAGGCCATGGAGAACTGGGAGCCTTGTTATGCTGATGGGCGGGATGTAAATTGCCAACAGCCACTCGGGAGAAGTGTATGGTGTTTCCTGAAACATCTAAAAAACAAAGCAACAGAGCCTAGGGCACTTCCACTTATGGTCCTATAGCTTAGGGAAATTAAAATCAAAAGACACAGCCACCCCAAAGGTTGGGACGGCTCTGTTTACAAGAACCTGGTTTACGGTACAAGTTCAATATCGCAGAAAGTGAAAAATGGATAAAGAAGTTGTGGTACTTACGTACAATGCAATATCACTCAGCAATGAAATCTATGTCATCAGGCCCGTAGCAGCATAATGAGTGGATTCAGGTACGATGATTCTAACTGAAATAAGTCACACAGAAAAAGAAACATCATAAGATATCACTAATACACGGAATGTAACCTTGGCTACACAGGAACTGAATTCCAAAACAGAACAGGGTCTCAAATTTAGAAACCCAACTTATGCTTGCTTAAGGGGAAAGGTGAGTTGGGGTGCTGCATAAAACCAGAGATTGAAATGAGCACAGATAAAGTTCCTTAAGCCAAATATGGAATAGACAAGAGCTACTCCTTGCTCAACGAAATGGACTCAACACCCCATATTAAACGCCTAAGAATGTACCTGACTAGGAAGTATCTTAAAACCTATGGATTGCTATGTCTCCGAAAGAGAATCAAGCGTGTGTACAGGGGCATAAACGCAGCAGTGATAGGACTGGAGAGGTTCGGTGAGCAAATGAAGACCCTTTGAAGTCATATTGCATGGTACCCATTCCACGGGTCTCAACTCTCCAGGTTTAAGGTATTCTTCCTTCAGCTAAAACATGCATGTGGAACCCAGAGTATGATCAACCGTGTGATCGGGAGACGTGTTCCAATATGTGTCAGTTTTCGTCCCCTGGTACTCGGGTGCAACATTCCAGACGCTTTACTAACACTCTCCCGACTTGGAGAGTCAGTGCCTTTAACCTCCTGTTTGGCCCAGTTTGCAATTTCTGCGGAAGATGAACAGGAATAGGGAGAACCAATGACAGACTAGCTGGAGGTGTCTGGACGGGCAAATTTAACTCTCATTTCCCACCAGGAAGAGGAATTAACCAAAGGCTCAGCGTGCCGTGCCGGAACCAGATTAGGGCCTGAAGCCATCCTGCGGTGTTGCGGCCAGCTCACGAGAAAGCGAGTTGAAGAAAGGAGCTCAGGGGCACTGTAATTCACAAACCTGCAGAGTTATAAATGACAGCTATCGTCCAAAAATATACTGAAGTAAGGCTGCCAAGAGGACTTGAAAGCGGGGCAGAATTGCAGGATACCGATTTCAGGAGGTAGACTGGAATTGCATTTAAAGCATAGGAAAAGAGGCAGAACGTCCACAATGATGCACTTGGCCAAAAAGGGCGTATGCGTTTTTTCCTGAATATATTCAGGAAAAAACGCATACGCCCTTTTTGGCCAACCAAGCAAGCTTGCAAAGGAAATCTGCACTACAATGAAGTCTCACTTCCCCCTGGTCAAAAGGGCCATCTGAAAAAAGTGTAAAATCCAGAAAGGCAGGACAGGCCATGGAGAACTTGGAGCCTTGTTATGCTGATGGGCGGGATGTAAATTGCCAACAGCCACTCGGGAGAAGTGTATGCTGTTTCCTGAAACATCTAAAAAACAAAGCAACAGAGCCTAGAGCACTTCCAGTTATGGTCCTATAGCTTAGGGAAATTAAAATCAAAAAGACACAGCCACCCCAAAAGTTGGGACAGCTCTGTTTACAAGAACCTGGTTTACGGTACAAGTTCAATATCGCAGAAAGTGAAAAATGGATAAAGAAGTTGTGGTACTTACGTACAATGCAGTATCACTCAGCAATGAAATCTATGTCATCAGGCCCGTAGCAGCATAATGAGTGGATTCAGGTATGATGATTCTAACTGAAATAAGTCACACAGAAATAGAAACATCATAAGATATCACTAATACACGGAATGTAAACTTGGCTACACAGGAACTAAATTACAAAACAGAACAGGGTCTCAAATTTAGAAAATCAACTTATGCTTGCTTAAGGGGAAAGGTGAGTTGGGGTGCTGCATAAAACCAGAGATTGAAATGAGCACAGATAAAGTTCCTTAAGCCAAATATGGAATAGACAAGAGCTACTCCTTGCTCAACGAAATGGACTCAACACCCCATATTAAACGCCTAAGAATGTACCTGACTAGGAAGTATCTTAAAACCTATGGATTGCTATGTCTCCGAAAGAGAATCAAGCGTGTGTACAGGGGCATAAACGCAGCAGTGATAGGACTGGAGAGGTTCGGTGAGCAAATGAAGACCCTTTGAAGTCATATTGCATGGTACCCATTCCACGGGTCTCAACTCTCCAGGTTTAAGGTATTCTTCCTTCAGCTAAAACATGCATGTGGAACCCAGAGTATGATCAACCGTGTGATCGGGAGACGTGTTCCAATATGTGTCAGTTTTCGTCCCCTGGTACTCGGGTGCAACATTCCAGACGCTTTACTAACACTCTCCCGACTTGGAGAGTCAGTGCCTTTAACCTCCTGTTTGGCCCAGTTTGCAATTTCTGCGGAAGATGAACAGGAATAGGGAGAACCAATGACAGACTAGATGGAGGTGTCTGGACGGGCAAATTTAACTCTCATTTCCCACCAGGAAGAGGAATTAACCAAAGGCTCAGCGTGCCGTGCCGGAACCAGATTAGGGCCTGAAGCCATCCTGCGGTGTTGCGGCCAGCTCACGAGAAAGCGAGTTGAAGAAAGGAGCTCAGGGGCACTGTAATTCACAAACCTGCAGAGTTATAAATGACAGCTATCGTCCAAAAATATACTGAAGTAAGGCTGCCAAGAGGACTTGAAAGCGGGGCAGAATTGCAGGAAACCGATTTCAGGAGGTAGACTGGAATTGCATTTAAAGCATAGGAAAAGAGGCAGAACGTCCACAATGATGCACTTGGCCAAAAAGGGCGTATGCGTTTTTTCCTAAATATATTCAGGAAAAAACGCATACGCCCTTTTTGGCCAACCAAGCAAGCTTGCAAAGGAAATCTGCACTACAATGAAGTCTCACTTCCCCCCGGTCAAAAGGGCCATCTGAAAAAAGTGTAAAATCCAGAAAGGCAGGACAGGCCATGGAGAACTGGGAGCCTTGTTATGCTGATGGGCGGGATGTAAATTGCCAACAGCCACTCGGGAGAAGTGTATGGTGTTTCCTGAAACATCTAAAAAACAAAGCAACAGAGCCTAGGGCACTTCCACTTATGGTCCTATAGCTTAGGGAAATTAAAATCAAAAGACACAGCCACCCCAAAGGTTGGGACGGCTCTGTTTACAAGAACCTGGTTTACGGTACAAGTTCAATATCGCAGAAAGTGAAAAATGGATAAAGAAGTTGTGGTACTTACGTACAATGCAATATCACTCAGCAATGAAATCTATGTCATCAGGCCCGTAGCAGCATAATGAGTGGATTCAGGTACGATGATTCTAACTGAAATAAGTCACACAGAAAAAGAAACATCATAAGATATCACTAATACACGGAATGTAACCTTGGCTACACAGGAACTGAATTCCAAAACAGAACAGGGTCTCAAATTTAGAAACCCAACTTATGCTTGCTTAAGGGGAAAGGTGAGTTGGGGTGCTGCATAAAACCAGAGATTGAAATGAGCACAGATAATGTTCCTTAAGCCAAATATGGAATAGACAAGAGCTACTCCTTGCTCAACGAAATGGACTCAACACCCCATATTAAACGCCTAAGAATGTACCTGACTAGGAAGTATCTTAAAACCTATGGATTGCTATGTCTCCGAAAGAGAATCAAGCGTGTGTACAGGGGCATAAACGCAGCAGTGATAGGACTGGAGAGGTTCGGTGAGCAAATGAAGACCCTTTGAAGTCATATTGCATGGTACCCATTCCACGGGTCTCAACTCTCCAGGTTTAAGGTATTCTTCCTTCAGCTAAAACATGCATGTGGAACCCAGAGTATGATCAACCGTGTGATCGGGAGACGTGTTCCAATATGTGTCAGTTTTCGTCCCCTGGTACTCGGGTGCAACATTCCAGACGCTTTACTAACACTCTCCCGACTTGGAGAGTCAGTGCCTTTAACCTCCTGTTTGGCCCAGTTTGCAATTTCTGCGGAAGATGAACAGGAATAGGGAGAACCAATGACAGACTAGCTGGAGGTGTCTGGACGGGCAAATTTAACTCTCATTTCCCACCAGGAAGAGGAATTAACCAAAGGCTCAGCGTGCCGTGCCGGAACCAGATTAGGGCCTGAAGCCATCCTGCGGTGTTGCGGCCAGCTCACGAGAAAGCGAGTTGAAGAAAGGAGCTCAGGGGCACTGTAATTCACAAACCTGCAGAGTTATAAATGACAGCTATCGTCCAAAAATATACTGAAGTAAGGCTGCCAAGAGGACTTGAAAGCGGGGCAGAATTGCAGGAAACCGATTTCAGGAGGTAGACTGGAATTGCATTTAAAGCATAGGAAAAGAGGCAGAACGTCCACAATGATGCACTTGGCCAAAAAGGGCGTATGCGTTTTTTCCTGAATATATTCAGGAAAAAACGCATACGCCCTTTTTGGCCAACCAAGCAAGCTTGCAAAGGAAATCTGCACTACAATGAAGTCTCACTTCCCCCCGGTCAAAAGGGCCATCTGAAAAAAGTGTAAAATCCAGAAAGGCAGGACAGGCCATGGAGAACTGGGAGCCTTGTTATGCTGATGGGCGGGATGTAAATTGCCAACAGCCACTCGGGAGAAGTGTATGGTGTTTCCTGAAACATCTAAAAAACAAAGCAACAGAGCCTAGGGCACTTCCACTTATGGTCCTATAGCTTAGGGAAATTAAAATCAAAAGACACAGCCACCCCAAAGGTTGGGACGGCTCTGTTTACAAGAACCTGGTTTACGGTACAAGTTCAATATCGCAGAAAGTGAAAAATGGATAAAGAAGTTGTGGTACTTACGTACAATGCAATATCACTCAGCAATGAAATCTATGTCATCAGGCCCGTAGCAGCATAATGAGTGGATTCAGGTACGATGATTCTAACTGAAATAAGTCACACAGAAAAAGAAACATCATAAGATATCACTAATACACGGAATGTAACCTTGGCTACACAGGAACTGAATTCCAAAACAGAACAGGGTCTCAAATTTAGAAACCCAACTTATGCTTGCTTAAGGGGAAAGGTGAGTTGGGGTGCTGCATAAAACCAGAGATTGAAATGAGCACAGATAAAGTTCCTTAAGCCAAATATGGAATAGACAAGAGCTACTCCTTGCTCAACGAAATGGACTCAACACCCCATATTAAACGCCTAAGAATGTACCTGACTAGGAAGTATCTTAAAACCTATGGATTGCTATGTCTCCGAAAGAGAATCAAGCGTGTGTACAGGGGCATAAACGCAGCAGTGATAGGACTGGAGAGGTTCGGTGAGCAAATGAAGACCCTTTGAAGTCATATTGCATGGTACCCATTCCACGGGTCTCAACTCTCCAGGTTTAAGGTATTCTTCCTTCAGCTAAAACATGCATGTGGAACCCAGAGTATGATCAACCGTGTGATCGGGAGACGTGTTCCAATATGTGTCAGTTTTCGTCCCCTGGTACTCGGGTGCAACATTCCAGACGCTTTACTAACACTCTCCCGACTTGGAGAGTCAGTGCCTTTAACCTCCTGTTTGGCCCAGTTTGCAATTTCTGCGGAAGATGAACAGGAATAGGGAGAACCAATGACAGACTAGCTGGAGGTGTCTGGACGGGCAAATTTAACTCTCATTTCCCACCAGGAAGAGGAATTAACCAAAGGCTCAGCGTGCCGTGCCGGAACCAGATTAGGGCCTGAAGCCATCCTGCGGTGTTGCGGCCAGCTCACGAGAAAGCGAGTTGAAGAAAGGAGCTCAGGGGCACTGTAATTCACAAACCTGCAGAGTTATAAATGACAGCTATCGTCCAAAAATATACTGAAGTAAGGCTGCCAAGAGGACTTGAAAGCGGGGCAGAATTGCAGGATACCGATTTCAGGAGGTAGACTGGAATTGCATTTAAAGCATAGGAAAAGAGGCAGAACGTCCACAATGATGCACTTGGCCAAAAAGGGCGTATGCGTTTTTTCCTGAATATATTCAGGAAAAAACGCATACGCCCTTTTTGGCCAACCAAGCAAGCTTGCAAAGGAAATCTGCACTACAATGAAGTCTCACTTCCCCCTGGTCAAAAGGGCCATCTGAAAAAAGTGTAAAATCCAGAAAGGCAGGACAGGCCATGGAGAACTTGGAGCCTTGTTATGCTGATGGGCGGGATGTAAATTGCCAACAGCCACTCGGGAGAAGTGTATGCTGTTTCCTGAAACATCTAAAAAACAAAGCAACAGAGCCTAGAGCACTTCCACTTATGGTCCTATAGCTTAGGGAAATTAAAATCAAAAAGACACAGCCACCCCAAAAGTTGGGACAGCTCTGTTTACAAGAACCTGGTTTACGGTACAAGTTCAATATCGCAGAAAGTGAAAAATGGATAAAGAAGTTGTGGTACTTACGTACAATGCAGTATCACTCAGCAATGAAATCTATGTCATCAGGCCCGTAGCAGCATAATGAGTGGATTCAGGTATGATGATTCTAACTGAAATAAGTCACACAGAAAAAGAAACATCATAAGATATCACTAATACACGGAATGTAAACTTGGCTACACAGGAACTAAATTACAAAACAGAACAGGGTCTCAAATTTAGAAAATCAACTTATGCTTGCTTAAGGGGAAAGGTGAGTTGGGGTGCTGCATAAAACCAGAGATTGAAATGAGCACAGATAAAGTTCCTTAAGCCAAATATGGAATAGACAAGAGCTACTCCTTGCTCAACGAAATGGACTCAACACCCCATATTAAACGCCTAAGAATGTACCTGACTAGGAAGTATCTTAAAACCTATGGATTGCTATGTCTCCGAAAGAGAATCAAGCGTGTGTACAGGGGCATAAACGCAGCAGTGATAGGACTGGAGAGGTTCGGTGAGCAAATGAAGACCCTTTGAAGTCATATTGCATGGTACCCATTCCACGGGTCTCAACTCTCCAGGTTTAAGGTATTCTTCCTTCAGCTAAAACATGCATGTGGAACCCAGAGTATGATCAACCGTGTGATCGGGAGACGTGTTCCAATATGTGTCAGTTTTCGTCCCCTGGTACTCGGGTGCAACATTCCAGACGCTTTACTAACACTCTCCCGACTTGGAGAGTCAGTGCCTTTAACCTCCTGTTTGGCCCAGTTTGCAATTTCTGCGGAAGATGAACAGGAATAGGGAGAACCAATGACAGACTAGATGGAGGTGTCTGGACGGGCAAATTTAACTCTCATTTCCCACCAGGAAGAGGAATTAACCAAAGGCTCAGCGTGCCGTGCTGGAACCAGATTAGGGCCTGAAGCCATCCTGCGGTGTTGCGGCCAGCTCACGAGAAAGCGAGTTGAAGAAAGGAGCTCAGGGGCACTGTAATTCACAAACCTGCAGAGTTATAAATGACAGCTATCGTCCAAAAATATACTGAAGTAAGGCTGCCAAGAGGACTTGAAAGCGGGGCAGAATTGCAGGATACCGATTTCAGGAGGTAGACTGGAATTGCATTTAAAGCATAGGAAAAGAGGCAGAACGTCCACAATGATGCACTTGGCCAAAAAGGGCGTATGCGTTTTTTCCTGAATATATTCAGGAAAAAACGCATACGCCCTTTTTGGCCAACCAAGCAAGCTTGCAAAGGAAATCTGCACTACAATGAAGTCTCACTTCCCCCCGGTCAAAAGGGCCATCTGAAAAAAGTGTAAAATCCAGAAAGGCAGGACAGGCCATGGAGAACTGGGAGCCTTGTTATGCTGATGGGCGGGATGTAAATTGCCAACAGCCACTCGGGAGAAGTGTATGGTGTTTCCTGAAACATCTAAAAAACAAAGCAACAGAGCCTAGGGCACTTCCACTTATGGTCCTATAGCTTAGGGAAATTAAAATCAAAAGACACAGCCACCCCAAAGGTTGGGACGGCTCTGTTTACAAGAACCTGGTTTACGGTACAAGTTCAATATCGCAGAAAGTGAAAAATGGATAAAGAAGTTGTGGTACTTACGTACAATGCAATATCACGCAGCAATGAAATCTATGTCATCAGGCCCGTAGCAGCATAATGAGTGGATTCAGGTATGATGATTCTAACTGAAATAAGTCACACAGAAAAAGAAACATCATAAGATATCACTAATACACGGAATGTAACCTTGGCTACACAGGAACTGAATTCCAAAACAGAACAGGGTCTCAAATTTAGAAACCCAACTTATGCTTGCTTAAGGGGAAAGGTGAGTTGGGGTGCTGCATAAAACCAGAGATTGAAATGAGCACAGATAATGTTCCTTAAGCCAAATATGGAATAGACAAGAGCTACTCCTTGCTCAACGAAATGGACTCAACACACCATATTAAACGCCTAAGAATGTACCTGACTAGGAAGTATCTTAAAACCTATGGATTGCTATGTCTCTGAAAGAGAATCAAGTGTGTGTACAGGGGCATAAACGCAGCAGTGATAGGACTGGAGAGGTTCGGTGAGCAAATGAAGACCCTTTGAAGTCATATTGCATGGTACCCATTCCACGGGTCTCAACTCTCCAGGTTTAAGGTATTCTTCCTTCAGCTAAAACATGCATGTGGAACCCAGAGTATGATCAACCATGTGATCGGGAGACGTGTTCCAATATGTGTCAGTTTTCGTCCCCTGGTACTCGGGTGCAACATTCCAGACGCTTTACTAACACTCTCCCGACTTGGAGAGTCAGTGCCTTTAACCTCCTGTTTGGCCCAGTTTGCAATTTCTGCGGAAGATGAACAGGAATAGGGAGAACCAATGACAGACTAGCTGGAGGTGTCTGGACGGGCAAATTTAACTCTCATTTCCCACCAGGAAGAGGAATTAACCAAAGGCTCAGCGTGCCGTGCCGGAACCAGATTAGGGCCTGAAGCCATCCTGCGGTGTTGCGGCCAGCTCACGAGAAAGCGAGTTGAAGAAAGGAGCTCAGGGGCACTGTAATTCACAAACCTGCAGAGTTATAAATGACAGCTATCGTCCAAAAATATACTGAAGTAAGGCTGCCAAGAGGACTTGAAAGCGGGGCAGAATTGCAGGAAACCGATTTCAGGAGGTAGACTGGAATTGCATTTAAAGCATAGGAAAAGAGGCAGAACGTCCACAATGATGCACTTGGCCAAAAAGGGCGTATGCGTTTTTTCCTAAATATATTCAGGAAAAAACGCATACGCCCTTTTTGGCCAACCAAGCAAGCTTGCAAAGGAAATCTGCACTACAATGAAGTCTCACTTCCCCCCGGTCAAAAGGGCCATCTGAAAAAAGTGTAAAATCCAGAAAGGCAGGACAGGCCATGGAGAACTGGGAGCCTTGTTATGCTGATGGGCGGGATGTAAATTGCCAACAGCCACTCGGGAGAAGTGTATGGTGTTTCCTGAAACATCTAAAAAACAAAGCAACAGAGCCTAGGGCACTTCCACTTATGGTCCTATAGCTTAGGGAAATTAAAATCAAAAGACACAGCCACCCCAAAGGTTGGGACGGCTCTGTTTACAAGAACCTGGTTTACGGTACAAGTTCAATATCGCAGAAAGTGAAAAATGGATAAAGAAGTTGTGGTACTTACGTACAATGCAATATCACTCAGCAATGAAATCTATGTCATCAGGCCCGTAGCAGCATAATGAGTGGATTCAGGTACGATGATTCTAACTGAAATAAGTCACACAGAAAAAGAAACATCATAAGATATCACTAATACACGGAATGTAACCTTGGCTACACAGGAACTGAATTCCAAAACAGAACAGGGTCTCAAATTTAGAAACCCAACTTATGCTTGCTTAAGGGGAAAGGTGAGTTGGGGTGCTGCATAAAACCAGAGATTGAAATGAGCACAGATAAAGTTCCTTAAGCCAAATATGGAATAGACAAGAGCTACTCCTTGCTCAACGAAATGGACTCAACACCCCATATTAAACGCCTAAGAATGTACCTGACTAGGAAGTATCTTAAAACCTATGGATTGCTATGTCTCCGAAAGAGAATCAAGCGTGTGTACAGGGGCATAAACGCAGCAGTGATAGGACTGGAGAGGTTCGGTGAGCAAATGAAGACCCTTTGAAGTCATATTGCATGGTACCCATTCCACGGGTCTCAACTCTCCAGGTTTAAGGTATTCTTCCTTCAGCTAAAACATGCATGTGGAACCCAGAGTATGATCAACCGTGTGATCGGGAGACGTGTTCCAATATGTGTCAGTTTTCGTCCCCTGGTACTCGGGTGCAACATTCCAGACGCTTTACTAACACTCTCCCGACTTGGAGAGTCAGTGCCTTTAACCTCCTGTTTGGCCCAGTTTGCAATTTCTGCGGAAGATGAACAGGAATAGGGAGAACCAATGACAGACTAGCTGGAGGTGTCTGGACGGGCAAATTTAACTCTCATTTCCCACCAGGAAGAGGAATTAACCAAAGGCTCAGCGTGCCGTGCCGGAACCAGATTAGGGCCTGAAGCCATCCTGCGGTGTTGCGGCCAGCTCACGAGAAAGCGAGTTGAAGAAAGGAGCTCAGGGGCACTGTAATTCACAAACCTGCAGAGTTATAAATGACAGCTATCGTCCAAAAATATACTGAAGTAAGGCTGCCAAGAGGACTTGAAAGCGGGGCAGAATTGCAGGAAACCGATTTCAGGAGGTAGACTGGAATTGCATTTAAAGCATAGGAAAAGAGGCAGAACGTCCACAATGATGCACTTGGCCAAAAAGGGCGTATGCGTTTTTTCCTGAATATATTCAGGAAAAAACGCATACGCCCTTTTTGGCCAACCAAGCAAGCTTGCAAAGGAAATCTGCACTACAATGAAGTCTCACTTCCCCCCGGTCAAAAGGGCCATCTGAAAAAAGTGTAAAATCCAGAAAGGCAGGACAGGCCATGGAGAACTGGGAGCCTTGTTATGCTGATGGGCGGGATGTAAATTGCCAACAGCCACTCGGGAGAAGTGTATGGTGTTTCCTGAAACATCTAAAAAACAAAGCAACAGAGCCTAGGGCACTTCCACTTATGGTCCTATAGCTTAGGGAAATTAAAATCAAAAGACACAGCCACCCCAAAGGTTGGGACGGCTCTGTTTACAAGAACCTGGTTTACGGTACAAGTTCAATATCGCAGAAAGTGAAAAATGGATAAAGAAGTTGTGGTACTTACGTACAATGCAATATCACTCAGCAATGAAATCTATGTCATCAGGCCCGTAGCAGCATAATGAGTGGATTCAGGTACGATGATTCTAACTGAAATAAGTCACACAGAAAAAGAAACATCATAAGATATCACTAATACACGGAATGTAACCTTGGCTACACAGGAACTGAATTCCAAAACAGAACAGGGTCTCAAATTTAGAAACCCAACTTATGCTTGCTTAAGGGGAAAGGTGAGTTGGGGTGCTGCATAAAACCAGAGATTGAAATGAGCACAGATAAAGTTCCTTAAGCCAAATATGGAATAGACAAGAGCTACTCCTTGCTCAACGAAATGGACTCAACACCCCATATTAAACGCCTAAGAATGTACCTGACTAGGAAGTATCTTAAAACCTATGGATTGCTATGTCTCCGAAAGAGAATCAAGCGTGTGTACAGGGGCATAAACGCAGCAGTGATAGGACTGGAGAGGTTCGGTGAGCAAATGAAGACCCTTTGAAGTCATATTGCATGGTACCCATTCCACGGGTCTCAACTCTCCAGGTTTAAGGTATTCTTCCTTCAGCTAAAACATGCATGTGGAACCCAGAGTATGATCAACCGTGTGATCGGGAGACGTGTTCCAATATGTGTCAGTTTTCGTCCCCTGGTACTCGGGTGCAACATTCCAGACGCTTTACTAACACTCTCCCGACTTGGAGAGTCAGTGCCTTTAACCTCCTGTTTGGCCCAGTTTGCAATTTCTGCGGAAGATGAACAGGAATAGGGAGAACCAATGACAGACTAGCTGGAGGTGTCTGGACGGGCAAATTGAACTCTCATTTCCCACCAGGAAGAGGAATTAACCAAAGGCTCAGCGTGCCGTGCCGGAACCAGATTAGGGCCTGAAGCCATCCTGCGGTGTTGCGGCCAGCTCACGAGAAAGCGAGTTGAAGAAAGGAGCTCAGGGGCACTGTAATTCACAAACCTGCAGAGTTATAAATGACAGCTATCGTCCAAAAATATACTGAAGTAAGGCTGCCAAGAGGACTTGAAAGCGGGGCAGAATTGCAGGATACCGATTTCAGGAGGTAGACTGGAATTGCATTTAAAGCATAGGAAAAGAGGCAGAACGTCCACAATGATGCACTTGGCCAAAAAGGGCGTATGCGTTTTTTCCTGAATATATTCAGGAAAAAACGCATACGCCCTTTTTGGCCAACCAAGCAAGCTTGCAAAGGAAATCTGCACTACAATGAAGTCTCACTTCCCCCTGGTCAAAAGGGCCATCTGAAAAAAGTGTAAAATCCAGAAAGGCAGGACAGGCCATGGAGAACTTGGAGCCTTGTTATGCTGATGGGCGGGATGTAAATTGCCAACAGCCACTCGGGAGAAGTGTATGCTGTTTCCTGAAACATCTAAAAAACAAAGCAACAGAGCCTAGAGCACTTCCACTTATGGTCCTATAGCTTAGGGAAATTAAAATCAAAAAGACACAGCCACCCCAAAAGTTGGGACAGCTCTGTTTACAAGAACCTGGTTTACGGTACAAGTTCAATATCGCAGAAAGTGAAAAATGGATAAAGAAGTTGTGGTACTTACGTACAATGCAGTATCACTCAGCAATGAAATCTATGTCATCAGGCCCGTAGCAGCATAATGAGTGGATTCAGGTATGATGATTCTAACTGAAATAAGTCACACAGAAAAAGAAACATCATAAGATATCACTAATACACGGAATGTAAACTTGGCTACACAGGAACTAAATTACAAAACAGAACAGGGTCTCAAATTTAGAAAATCAACTTATGCTTGCTTAAGGGGAAAGGTGAGTTGGGGTGCTGCATAAAACCAGAGATTGAAATGAGCACAGATAAAGTTCCTTAAGCCAAATATGGAATAGACAAGAGCTACTCCTTGCTCAACGAAATGGACTCAACACCCCATATTAAACGCCTAAGAATGTACCTGACTAGGAAGTATCTTAAAACCTATGGATTGCTATGTCTCCGAAAGAGAATCAAGCGTGTGTACAGGGGCATAAACGCAGCAGTGATAGGACTGGAGAGGTTCGGTGAGCAAATGAAGACCCTTTGAAGTCATATTGCATGGTACCCATTCCACGGGTCTCAACTCTCCAGGTTTAAGGTATTCTTCCTTCAGCTAAAACATGCATGTGGAACCCAGAGTATGATCAACCGTGTGATCGGGAGACGTGTTCCAATATGTGTCAGTTTTCGTCCCCTGGTACTCGGGTGCAACATTCCAGACGCTTTACTAACACTCTCCCGACTTGGAGAGTCAGTGCCTTTAACCTCCTGTTTGGCCCAGTTTGCAATTTCTGCGGAAGATGAACAGGAATAGGGAGAACCAATGACAGACTAGATGGAGGTGTCTGGACGGGCAAATTTAACTCTCATTTCCCACCAGGAAGAGGAATTAACCAAAGGCTCAGCGTGCCGTGCTGGAACCAGATTAGGGCCTGAAGCCATCCTGCGGTGTTGCGGCCAGCTCACGAGAAAGCGAGTTGAAGAAAGGAGCTCAGGGGCACTGTAATTCACAAACCTGCAGAGTTATAAATGACAGCTATCGTCCAAAAATATACTGAAGTAAGGCTGCCAAGAGGACTTGAAAGCGGGGCAGAATTGCAGGATACCGATTTCAGGAGGTAGACTGGAATTGCATTTAAAGCATAGGAAAAGAGGCAGAACGTCCACAATGATGCACTTGGCCAAAAAGGGCGTATGCGTTTTTTCCTGAATATATTCAGGAAAAAACGCATACGCCCTTTTTGGCCAACCAAGCAAGCTTGCAAAGGAAATCTGCACTACAATGAAGTCTCACTTCCCCCCGGTCAAAAGGGCCATCTGAAAAAAGTGTAAAATCCAGAAAGGCAGGACAGGCCATGGAGAACTGGGAGCCTTGTTATGCTGATGGGCGGGATGTAAATTGCCAACAGCCACTCGGGAGAAGTGTATGGTGTTTCCTGAAACATCTAAAAAACAAAGCAACAGAGCCTAGGGCACTTCCACTTATGGTCCTATAGCTTAGGGAAATTAAAATCAAAAGACACAGCCACCCCAAAGGTTGGGACGGCTCTGTTTACAAGAACCTGGTTTACGGTACAAGTTCAATATCGCAGAAAGTGAAAAATGGATAAAGAAGTTGTGGTACTTACGTACAATGCAATATCACGCAGCAATGAAATCTATGTCATCAGGCCCGTAGCAGCATAATGAGTGGATTCAGGTATGATGATTCTAACTGAAATAAGTCACACAGAAAAAGAAACATCATAAGATATCACTAATACACGGAATGTAACCTTGGCTACACAGGAACTGAATTCCAAAACAGAACAGGGTCTCAAATTTAGAAACCCAACTTATGCTTGCTGAAGGGGAAAGGTGAGTTGGGGTGCTGCATAAAACCAGAGATTGAAATGAGCACAGATAATGTTCCTTAAGCCAAATATGGAATAGACAAGAGCTACTCCTTGCTCAACGAAATGGACTCAACACACCATATTAAACGCCTAAGAATGTACCTGACTAGGAAGTATCTTAAAACCTATGGATTGCTATGTCTCTGAAAGAGAATCAAGTGTGTGTACAGGGGCATAAACGCAGCAGTGATAGGACTGGAGAGGTTCGGTGAGCAAATGAAGACCCTTTGAAGTCATATTGCATGGTACCCATTCCACGGGTCTCAACTCTCCAGGTTTAAGGTATTCTTCCTTCAGCTAAAACATGCATGTGGAACCCAGAGTATGATCAACCATGTGATCGGGAGACGTGTTCCAATATGTGTCAGTTTTCGTCCCCTGGTACTCGGGTGCAACATTCCAGACGCTTTACTAACACTCTCCCGACTTGGAGAGTCAGTGCCTTTAACCTCCTGTTTGGCCCAGTTTGCAATTTCTGCGGAAGATGAACAGGAATAGGCAGAACCAATGACAGACTAGCTGGAGGTGTCTGGACGGGCAAATTTAACTCTCATTTCCCACCAGGAAGAGGAATTAACCAAAGGCTCAGCGTGCCGTGCCGGAACCAGATTAGGGCCTGAAGCCATCCTGCGGTGTTGCGGCCAGCTCACGAGAAAGCGACTTGAAGAAAGGAGCTCAGGGGCACTGTAATTCACAAACCTGCAGAGTTATAAATGACAGCTATCGTCCAAAAATATACTGAAGTAAGGCTGCCAAGAGGACTTGAAAGCGGGGCAGAATTGCAGGAAACCGATTTCAGGAGGTAGACTGGAATTGCATTTAAAGCATAGGAAAAGAGGCAGAACGTCCACAATGATGCACTTGGCCAAAAAGGGCGTATGCGTTTTTTCCTAAATATATTCAGGAAAAAACGCATACGCCCTTTTTGGCCAACCAAGCAAGCTTGCAAAGGAAATCTGCACTACAATGAAGTCTCACTTCCCCCCGGTCAAAAGGGCCATCTGAAAAAAGTGTAAAATCCAGAAAGGCAGGACAGGCCATGGAGAACTGGGAGCCTTGTTATGCTGATGGGCGGGATGTAAATTGCCAACAGCCACTCGGGAGAAGTGTATGGTGTTTCCTGAAACATCTAAAAAACAAAGCAACAGAGCCTAGGGCACTTCCACTTATGGTCCTATAGCTTAGGGAAATTAAAATCAAAAGACACAGCCACCCCAAATGTTGGGACGGCTCTGTTTACAAGAACCTGGTTTACGGTACAAGTTCAATATCGCAGAAAGTGAAAAATGGATAAAGAAGTTGTGGTACTTACGTACAATGCAGTATCACTCAGCAAAGAAATCTATGTCATCAGGCCCGTAGCAGCATAATGAGTGGATTCAGGTATGATGATTCTAACTGAAATAAGTCACACAGAAAAAGAAACATCATAAGATATCACTAATACACGGAATGTAAACTTGGCTACACAGGAACTGAATTCCAAAACAGAACAGGGTCTCAAATTTAGAAACCCAACTTATGCTTGCTTAAGTGGAAAGGTGAGTTGGGGTGCTGCATAAAACCAGAGATTGAAATGAGCACAGATAAAGTTCCTTAAGCCAAATATGGAATAGACAAGAGCTACTCCTTGCTCAACGAAACGGACTCAACACACCATAGTAAACACCTAAGAATATACCTGACTAGGAAGTATCTTAAAACCTATGGATTGCTATGTCTCCGAAAGAGAATCAAGCGTGTGTACAGGGGCATAAACGCAGCAGTGATAGGATTGGAGAAGTTCGGTGAGCAAATGAAGACCCTTTGAAGTCATATTGCATGGTACCCATTCCACGGGTCTCAACTCTCCAGGTTTAAGGTATTCTTCCTTCAGCTAAAACATGCATGTGGAAGCCAGAGTATGATCAACCGTGTGATGGGGAGACGTGTTCCAATATGTGTCAGTTTTCGTCCCCTGGTACTCGGGTGCAACATTCCAGACGCTTTACTAACACTCTCCCGACTTGGAGAGTCAGTGCCTTTAACCTCCTGTTTGGCCCAGTTTGCAATTTCTGCGGAAGATGAACAGGAATAGGGAGAACCAATGAGAGACTAGCTGGAGGTGTCTGGACGGGCAAATTTAACTCTCATTTCCCACCAGGAAGAGGAATTAACCAAAGGCTCAGCGTGCCGTGCCGGAACCAGATTAGGGCCTGAAGCCATCCTGCGGTGTTGCGGCCAGCTCACGAGAAAACGAGTTGAAGAAAGGAGCTCAGGGGCACTGTAATTCACAAACCTGCAGAGTTATAAATGACAGCTATCGTCCAAAAATATACTGAAGTAAGGCTGCCAAGAGGACTTGAAAGCGGGGCAGAATTGCAGGAAACCGATTTCAGGAGGTAGACTGGAATTGCATTTAAAGCATAGGAAAAGAGGTAGAACGTCCACAATGATGCACTTGGCCAAAAAGGGCGTATGCGTTTTTTCCTAAATATATTCAGGAAAAAACGCATACGCCCTTTTTGGCCAACCAAGCAAGCTTGCAAAGGAAATCTGCACTACAATGAAGTCTCACTTCCCCCCGGTCAAAAGGGCCATCTGAAAAAAGTGTAAAATCCAGAAAGGCAGGACAGGCCATGGAGAACTGGGAGCCTTGTTATGCTGATGGGCGGGATGTAAATTGCCAACAGCCACTCGGGAGAAGTGTATGGTGTTTCCTGAAACATCTAAAAAACAAAGCAACAGAGCCTAGGGCACTTCCACTTATGGTCCTATAGCTTAGGGAAATTAAAATCAAAAAGACACAGCCACCCCAAAGGTTGGGACGGCTCTGTTTACAAGAACCTGGCTTACGGTACAAGTTCAATATCGCAGAAAGTGAAAAATGGATAAAGAAGTTGTGGTACTTACGTACAATGCAATATCACTCAGCAATGAAATCTATGTCATCAGGCCCGTAGCAGCATAATGAGGGATTCAGGTACGATGATTCTAACTGAAATAAGTCACACAGAAAAAGAAACATCATAAGATATCACTAATACATGGAATGTAACCTTGTCTACACAGGAACTGAATTCCAAAACAGAACAGGGTCTCAAATTTAGAAACCCAACTTATGCTTGCTTAAGGGGAAAGGTGAGTTGGGGTGCTGCATAAAACCAGAGATTGAAATGAGCACAGATAAAGTTCCTTAAGCCAAATATGGAATAGACAAGAGCTACTCCTTGCTCAACGAAATGGACTCAACACCCCATATTAAACGCCTAAGAATGTACCTGACTAGGAAGTATCTTAAAACCTATGGATTGCTATGTCTCCGAAAGAGAATCAAGCGTGTGTACAGGGGCATAAACGCAGCAGTGATAGGACTGGAGAGGTTCGGTGAGCAAATGAAGACCCTTTGAAGTCATATTGCATGGTACCCATTCCACGGGTCTCAACTCTCCAGGTTTAAGGTATTCTTCCTTCAGCTAAAACATGCATGTGGAACCCAGAGTATGATCAACCGTGTGATCGGGAGACGTGTTCCAATATGTCTCAGTTTTCGTCCCCTGGTACTCGGGTGCAACATTCCAGACGCTTTACTAACACTCTCCCGACTTGGAGAGTCAGTGCCTTTAACCTCCTGTTTGGCCCAGTTTGCAATTTCTGCGGAAGATGAACAGGAATAGGGAGAACCAATGACAGACTAGCTGGAGGTGTCTGGACGGGCAAATTTAACTCTCATTTCCCACCAGGAAGAGGAATTAACCAAAGGCTCAGCATGCCGTGCCGGAACCAGATTAGGGCCTGAAGCAATCCTCCGGTGTTGTGGAAGCTCACGAGAAAGCGAGTTGAAGAAAGGAGCTCAGGGGCACTGTAATTCACAAACCTGCAGAGTTATAAATGACAGCTATCGTCCAAAAATATACTGAAGTAAGGCTGCCAAGAGGACTTGAAAGCGGGGCAGAATTGCACGAAACCGATTTCAGGAGGTAGACTGGAATTGCATTTAAAGCATAGGAAAAGAGGCAGAACGTCCACAATGATGCACTTGGCCAAAAAGGGCGTATGCGTTTTTTCCTGAATATATTCAGGAAAAAACGCATACGCCCTTTTTGGCCAACCAAGCAAGCTTGCAAAGGAAATCTGCACTACAATGAAGTCTCACTTCCCCCTGGTCAAAAGGGCCATCTGAAAAAAGTGTAAAATCCAGAAAGGCAGGACAGGCCATGGAGAACTGGGAGCCTTGTTATGCTGATGGGCGGGATGTAAATTGCCAACAGCCACTCGGGAGAAGTGTATGGTGTTTCCTGAAACATCTAAAAAACAAAGCAACAGAGCCTAGGGCACTTCCACTTATGGTCCTATAGCTTAGGGAAATTAAAATAAAAAAGACACAGCCACCCCAAAGTTGGGACGGCTCTGTTTACAAGAACCTGGCTTACGGTACAAGTTCAATATCGCAGAAAGTGAAAAATGGATAAAGAAGTTGTGGTACTTACGTACAATGCAGTATCACTCAGCAATGAAATCTATGTCATCAGGCCCGTAGCAGCATAATGAGTGGATTCAGGTACGATGATTCTAACTGAAATAAGTCACACAGAAAAAGAAACATCATAAGATATCACTAATACACGGAATGTAACCTTGGCTACACAGGAACTGAATTCCAAAACAGAACAGGGTCTCCAATTTAGAAACCCAACTTATGCTTGCTTAAGGGGAAAGGTGAGTTGGGGTGCTGCATAAAACCAGAGATTGAAATGAGCACAGATAAAGTTCCTTAAGCCAAATATGGAATAGACAAGAGCTACTCCTTGCTCAACGAAATGGACTCAACACCCCATATTAAACGCCTAAGAATGTACCTGACTAGGAAGTATCTTAAAACCTATGGATTGCTATGTCTCCGAAAGAGAATCAAGCGTGTGTACAGGGGCATAAACGCAACAGTGATAGGATTGGAGAGGTTCGGTGAGCAAATGAAGACCCTTTGAAGTCATATTGCATGGTACCCATTCCACGGGTCTCAACTCTCCAGGTTTAAGGTATTCTTCCTTCAGCTAAAACATGCATGTGGAACCCAGAGTATGATCAACCGTGTGATCGGGAGACGTGTTCCAATATGTGTCAGTTTTCGTCCCCTGGTACTCGGGTGCAACATTCCAGACGCTTTACTAACACTCTCCCGACTTGGAGAGTCAGTGCCTTTAACCTCCTGTTTGGCCCAGTTTGCAATTTCTGCGGAAGATGAACAGGAATAGGGAGAACCAATGAGAGACTAGCTGGAGGTGTCTGGACGGGCAAATTTAACTCTCATTTCCCACCAGGAAGAGGAATTAACCAAAGGCTCAGCGTGCCGTGCCGGAACCAGATTAGGGCCTGAAGCCATCTTGCGGTGTTGCGGCCAGCTCACGAGAAAGCGAGTTGAAGAAAGGAGCTCAGGGGCACTGTAATTCACAAACCTGCAGAGTTATAAATGACAGCTATCGTCCAAAAATATACTGAAGTAAGGCTGCCAAGAGGACTTGAAAGCGGGGCAGAATTGCAGGAAACCGATTTCAGGAGGTAGACTGGAATTGCATTTAAAGCATAGGAAAAGAGGCAGAACGTCCACAATGATGCACTTGGCCAAAAAGGGCGTATGCGTTTTTTCCTGAATATATTCAGGAAAAAACGCATACGCCCTTTTTGGCCAACCAAGCAAGGTTGCAAAGGAAATCTGCACTACAATGAAGTCTCACTTCCCCCCGGTCAAAAGGGCCATCTGAAAAAAGTGTAAAATCCAGAAAGGCAGGACAGGCCATGGAGAACTGGGAGCCTTGTTATGCTGATGGGCGGGATGTAAATTGCCAACAGCCACTGGGGAGAAGTGTATGGTGTTTCCTGAAACATCTAAAAAACAAAGCAACAGAGCCTAGGGCACTTCCACTTATGGTCCTATAGCTTAGGGAAATTAAAATCAAAAGACACAGCCACCCCAAAGGTTGGGACGGCTCTGTTTACAAGAACCTGGTTTACGGTACAAGTTCAATATCGCAGAAAGTGAAAAATGGATAAAGAAGTTGTGGTTCTTACGTACAATGCAGTATCACTCAGCAATGAAATCTATGTCATCAGGCCCGTAGCAGCATAATGAGTGGATTCAGGTATGATGATTCTAACTGAAATAAGTCACACAGAAAAAGAAACATCATAAGATATCACTAATACACGGAATGTAACCTTGGCTACACAGGAACTGAATTCCAAAACAGAACAGGGTCTAAATTTAGAAACCCAACTTATGCTTGCTTAAGGGGAAAGGTGAGTTGGGGTGCTGCATAAAACCAGAGATTGAAATGAGCACAGATAAAGTTCCTTAAGCCAAATATGGAATAGACAAGAGCTACTCCTTGCTCAACGAAATGGACTCAACACCCCATATTAAACGCCTAAGAATATACCTGACTAGGAAGTATCTTAAAACCTATGGATTGCTATGTCTCCGAAAGAGAATCAAGCGTGTGTACAGCGGCATAAACGCAGCAGTGATAGGACTGGAGAAGTTCGGTGAGCAAATGAAGACCCTTTGAAGTCATATTGCATGGTACCCATTCCACGGGTCTCAACTCTCCAGGTTTAAGGTATTCTTCCTTCAGCTAAAACATGCATGTGGAACCCAGAGTATGATCAACCGTGTGATCGGGAGACGTGTTCCAATATGTGTCAGTTTTCGTCCCCTGGTACTCGGGTGCAACATTCCAGACGCTTTACTAACACTCTCCCGACTTGGAGAGTCAGTGCCTTTAACCTCCTGTTTGGCCCAGTTTGCAATTTCTGCGGAAGATGAACAGGAATAGGGAGAACCAATGACAGACTAGCTGGAGGTGTCTGGACGGGCAAAGTTAACTCTCATTTCCCACCAGGAAGAGGAATTAACCAAAGGCTCAGCGTGCCGTGCCGGAACCAGATTAGGGCCTGAAGCCATCCTGCGGTGTTGCGGCCAGCTCACGAGAAAGCGAGTTGAAGAAAGGAGCTCAGGGGCACTGTAATTCACAAACCTGCAGAGTTATAAATGACAGCTATCGTCCAAAAATATACTGAAGTAAGGCTGCCAAGAGGACTAGAAAGCGGGGCAGAATTGCAGGAACCCGATTTCAGGAGGTAGACTGGAATTGCATTTAAAGCATAGGAAAAGAGGCAGAACGTCCACAGTGATGCACTTGGCCAAAAAGGGCGTATGCGTTTTTTCCTGAATATATTCAGGAAAAAACGCATACGCCCTTTTTGGCCAACCAAGCAAGCTTGCAAAGGAAATCTGCACTACAATGAAGTCTCACTTCCCCCCGGTCAAAAGGGCCATCTGAAAAAAGTGTAAAATCCAGAAAGGCAGGACAGGCCATGGAGAACTGGGAGCCTTGTTATGCTGATGGGCGGGATGTAAATTGCCAACAGCCACTCGGGAGAAGTGTATGGTGTTTCCTGAAACATCTAAAAAACAAAGCAACAGAGCCTAGGGCACTTCCACTTATGGTCCTATAGCTTAGGGAAATTAAAATCAAAAAGACACAGCCACCCCAACGGTTGGGACGGCTCTGTTTACAAGAACCTGGCTTACGGTACAAGTTCAATATCGCAGAAAGTGAAAAATGGATAAAGAAGTTGTGGTACTTACGTACAATGCAGTATCACTCAGCAATGAAATCTATGTCATCAGGCCCGTAGCAGCATAATGAGTGGATTCAGGTATGATGATTCTAACTGAAATAAGTCACACAGAAAAAGAAACATCATAAGATATCACTAATACACGGAATGTAACCTTGGCTACACAGGAACTGAATTCCAAAACAGAACAGGGTCTCAAATTTAGAAACCCAACTTATGCTTGCTTAAGGGGAAAGGTGAGTTGGGGTGCTGCATAAAACCAGAGATTGAAATGAGCACAGATAAAGTTCCTTAAGCCAAATATGGAATAGACAAGAGCTACTCCTTGCTCAACGAAATGGACTCAACACCCCATATTAAACGCCTAAGAATGTACCTGACTAGGAAGTATCTTAAAACCTATGGATTGCTATGTCTCCGAAAGAGAATCAAGCGTGTGTACAGGGGCATAAACGCAGCAGTGATAGGACTGGAGAGGTTCGGTGAGCAAATGAAGACCCTTTGAAGTCATATTGCATGGTACCCATTCCACGGGTCTCAACTCTCCAGGTTTAAGGTATTCTTCCTTCAGCTAAAACATGCATGTGGAACCCAGAGTATGATCAACCGTGTGATCGGGAGACGTGTTCCAATATGTGTCAGTTTTCGTCCCCTGGTACTCGGGTGCAACATGCCAGACGCTTTACTAACACTCTCCCGACTTGGAGAGTCAGTGCCTTTAACCTCCTGTTTGGCCCAGTTTGCAATTTCTGCGGAAGATGAACAGGAATAGGGAGAACCAATGACAGACTAGCTGGAGGTGTCTGGACGGGCAAATTTAACTCTCATTTCCCACCAGGAAGAGGAATTAACCAAAGGCTCAGCGTGCCGTGCCGGAAGCAGATTAGGGCCTGAAGCACTCATGCGGTGTTGCGGCCAGCTCACGAGAAAGCGAGTTGAAGAAAGGAGCTCAGGGGCACTGTAATTCACAAACCTGCAGAGTTATAAATGACAGCTATCGTCCAAAAATATACTGAAGTAAGGCTGCCAAGAGGACTTGAAAGCGGGGCAGAATTGCAGGAAACCGATTTCAGGAGGTAGACTGGAATTGCATTTAAAGCATAGGAAAAGAGGCAGAACGTCCACAATGATGCACTTGGCCAAAAAGGGCGTATGCGTTTTTTCCTGAATATATTCAGGAAAAAACGCATACGCCCTTTTTGGCCAACCAAGCAAGCTTGCAAAGGAAATCTGCACTACAATGAAGTCTCACTTCCCCCCGGTCAAAAGGGCCATCTGAAAAAAGTGTAAAATCCAGAAAGGCAGGACAGGCCATGGAGAACTGGGAGCCTTGTTATGCTGATGGGCGGGATGTAAATTGCCAACAGCCACTCGGGAGAAGTGTATGGTGTTTCCTGAAACATCTAAAAAACAAAGCAACAGAGCCTAGGGCACTTCCACTTATGGTCCTATAGCTTAGGGAAATTAAAATCAAAAAGACACAGCCACCCCAAAGGTTGGGACGGCTCTGTTTACAAGAACCTGGCTTACGGTACAAGTTCAATATCGCAGAAAGTGAAAAATGGATAAAGAAGTTGTGGTACTTACGTACAATGCAATATCACTCAGCAATGAAATCTATGTCATCAGGCCCGTAGCAGCATAATGAGGGATTCAGGTACGATGATTCTAACTGAAATAAGTCACACAGAAAAAGAAACATCATAAGATATCACTAATACACGGAATGTAACCTTGTCTACACAGGAACTGAATTCCAAAACAGAACAGGGTCTCAAATTTAGAAACCCAACTTATGCTTGCTTAAGGGGAAAGGTGAGTTGGGGTGCTGCATAAAACCAGAGATTGAAATGAGCACAGATAAAGTTCCTTAAGCCAAATATGGAATAGACAAGAGCTACTCCTTGCTCAACGAAATAGACTCAACACCCCATATTAAACGCCTAAGAATGTACCTGACTAGGAAGTATCTTAAAACCTATGGATTGCTATGTCTCCGAAAGAGAATCAAGCGTGTGTACAGGGGCATAAACGCAGCAGTGATAGGACTGGAGAGGTTCGGTGAGCAAATGAAGACCCTTTGAAGTCATATTGCATGGTACCCATTCCACGGGTCTCAACTCTCCAGGTTTAAGGTATTCTTCCTTCAGCTAAAACATGCATGTGGAACCCAGAGTATGATCAACCGTGTGATCGGGAGACGTGTTCCAATATGTCTCAGTTTTCGTCCCCTGGTACTCGGGTGCAACATTCCAGACGCTTTACTAACACTCTCCCGACTTGGAGAGTCAGTGCCTTTAACCTCCTGTTTGGCCCAGTTTGCAATTTCTGCGGAAGATGAACAGGAATAGGGAGAACCAATGACAGACTAGCTGGAGGTGTCTGGACGGGCAAATTTAACTCTCATTTCCCACCAGGAAGAGGAATTAACCAAAGGCTCAGCATGCCGTGCCGGAACCAGATTAGGGCCTGAAGCAATCCTCCGGTGTTGTGGAAGCTCACGAGAAAGCGAGTTGAAGAAAGGAGCTCAGGGGCACTGTAATTCACAAACCTGCAGAGTTATAAATGACAGCTATCGTCCAAAAATATACTGAAGTAAGGCTGCCAAGAGGACTTGAAAGCGGGGCAGAATTGCACGAAACCGATTTCAGGAGGTAGACTGGAATTGCATTTAAAGCATAGGAAAAGAGGCAGAACGTCCACAATGATGCACTTGGCCAAAAAGGGCGTATGCGTTTTTTCCTGAATATATTCAGGAAAAAACGCATACGCCCTTTTTGGCCAACCAAGCAAGCTTGCAAAGGAAATCTGCACTACAATGAAGTCTCACTTCCCCCTGGTCAAAAGGGCCATCTGAAAAAAGTGTAAAATCCAGAAAGGCAGGACAGGCCATGGAGAACTGGGAGCCTTGTTATGCTGATGGGCGGGATGTAAATTGCCAACAGCCACTCGGGAGAAGTGTATGGTGTTTCCTGAAACATCTAAAAAACAAAGCAACAGAGCCTAGGGCACTTCCACTTATGGTCCTATAGCTTAGGGAAATTAAAATAAAAAAGACACAGCCACCCCAAAGGTTGGGACGGCTCTGTTTACAAGAACCTGGCTTACGGTACAAGTTCAATATCGCAGAAAGTGAAAAATGGATAAAGAAGTTGTGGTACTTACGTACAATGCAGTATCACTCAGCAATGAAATCTATGTCATCAGGCCCGTAGCAGCATAATGAGTGGATTCAGGTACGATGATTCTAACTGAAATAAGTCACACAGAAAAAGAAACATCATAAGATATCACTAATACACGGAATGTAACCTTGGCTACACAGGAACTGAATTCCAAAACAGAACAGGGTCTCCAATTTAGAAACCCAACTTATGCTTGCTTAAGGGGAAAGGTGAGTTGGGGTGCTGCATAAAACCAGAGATTGAAATGAGCACAGATAAAGTTCCTTAAGCCAAATATGGAATAGACAAGAGCTACTCCTTGCTCAACGAAATGGACTCAACACCCCATATTAAACGCCTAAGAATGTACCTGACTAGGAAGTATCTTAAAACCTATGGATTGCTATGTCTCCGAAAGAGAATCAAGCGTGTGTACAGGGGCATAAACGCAACAGTGATAGGATTGGAGAGGTTCGGTGAGCAAATGAAGACCCTTTGAAGTCATATTGCATGGTACCCATTCCACGGGTCTCAACTCTCCAGGTTTAAGGTATTCTTCCTTCAGCTAAAACATGCATGTGGAACCCAGAGTATGATCAACCGTGTGATCGGGAGACGTGTTCCAATATGTGTCAGTTTTCGTCCCCTGGTACTCGGGTGCAACATTCCAGACGCTTTACTAACACTCTCCCGACTTGGAGAGTCAGTGCCTTTAACCTCCTGTTTGGCCCAGTTTGCAATTTCTGCGGAAGATGAACAGGAATAGGGAGAACCAATGAGAGACTAGCTGGAGGTGTCTGGACGGGCAAATTTAACTCTCATTTCCCACCAGGAAGAGGAATTAACCAAAGGCTCAGCGTGCCGTGCCGGAACCAGATTAGGGCCTGAAGCCATCTTGCGGTGTTGCGGCCAGCTCACGAGAAAGCGAGTTGAAGAAAGGAGCTCAGGGGCACTGTAATTCACAAACCTGCAGAGTTATAAATGACAGCTATCGTCCAAAAATATACTGAAGTAAGGCTGCCAAGAGGACTTGAAAGCGGGGCAGAATTGCAGGAAACCGATTTCAGGAGGTAGACTGGAATTGCATTTAAAGCATAGGAAAAGAGGCAGAACGTCCACAATGATGCACTTGGCCAAAAAGGGCGTATGCGTTTTTTCCTGAATATATTCAGGAAAAAACGCATACGCCCTTTTTGGCCAACCAAGCAAGGTTGCAAAGGAAATCTGCACTACAATGAAGTCTCACTTCCCCCCGGTCAAAAGGGCCATCTGAAAAAAGTGTAAAATCCAGAAAGGCAGGACAGGCCATGGAGAACTGGGAGCCTTGTTATGCTGATGGGCGGGATGTAAATTGCCAACAGCCACTGGGGAGAAGTGTATGGTGTTTCCTGAAACATCTAAAAAACAAAGCAACAGAGCCTAGGGCACTTCCACTTATGGTCCTATAGCTTAGGGAAATTAAAATCAAAAGACACAGCCACCCCAAAGGTTGGGACGGCTCTGTTTACAAGAACCTGGTTTACGGTACAAGTTCAATATCGCAGAAAGTGAAAAATGGATAAAGAAGTTGTGGTTCTTACGTACAATGCAGTATCACTCAGCAATGAAATCTATGTCATCAGGCCCGTAGCAGCATAATGAGTGGATTCAGGTATGATGATTCTAACTGAAATAAGTCACACAGAAAAAGAAACATCATAAGATATCACTAATACACGGAATGTAACCTTGGCTACACAGGAACTGAATTCCAAAACAGAACAGGGTCTAAATTTAGAAACCCAACTTATGCTTGCTTAAGGGGAAAGGTGAGTTGGGGTGCTGCATAAAACCAGAGATTGAAATGAGCACAGATAAAGTTCCTTAAGCCAAATATGGAATAGACAAGAGCTACTCCTTGCTCAACGAAATGGACTCAACACCCCATATTAAACGCCTAAGAATATACCTGACTAGGAAGTATCTTAAAACCTATGGATTGCTATGTCTCCGAAAGAGAATCAAGCGTGTGTACAGCGGCATAAACGCAGCAGTGATAGGACTGGAGAAGTTCGGTGAGCAAATGAAGACCCTTTGAAGTCATATTGCATGGTACCCATTCCACGGGTCTCAACTCTCCAGGTTTAAGGTATTCTTCCTTCAGCTAAAACATGCATGTGGAACCCAGAGTATGATCAACCGTGTGATCGGGAGACGTGTTCCAATATGTGTCAGTTTTCGTCCCCTGGTACTCGGGTGCAACATTCCAGACGCTTTACTAACACTCTCCCGACTTGGAGAGTCAGTGCCTTTAACCTCCTGTTTGGCCCAGTTTGCAATTTCTGCGGAAGATGAACAGGAATAGGGAGAACCAATGACAGACTAGCTGGAGGTGTCTGGACGGGCAAAGTTAACTCTCATTTCCCACCAGGAAGAGGAATTAACCAAAGGCTCAGCGTGCCGTGCCGGAACCAGATTAGGGCCTGAAGCCATCCTGCGGTGTTGCGGCCAGCTCACGAGAAAGCGAGTTGAAGAAAGGAGCTCAGGGGCACTGTAATTCACAAACCTGCAGAGTTATAAATGACAGCTATCGTCCAAAAATATACTGAAGTAAGGCTGCCAAGAGGACTAGAAAGCGGGGCAGAATTGCAGGAACCCGATTTCAGGAGGTAGACTGGAATTGCATTTAAAGCATAGGAAAAGAGGCAGAACGTCCACAGTGATGCACTTGGCCAAAAAGGGCGTATGCGTTTTTTCCTGAATATATTCAGGAAAAAACGCATACGCCCTTTTTGGCCAACCAAGCAAGCTTGCAAAGGAAATCTGCACTACAATGAAGTCTCACTTCCCCCCGGTCAAAAGGGCCATCTGAAAAAAGTGTAAAATCCAGAAAGGCAGGACAGGCCATGGAGAACTGGGAGCCTTGTTATGCTGATGGGCGGGATGTAAATTGCCAACAGCCACTCGGGAGAAGTGTATGGTGTTTCCTGAAACATCTAAAAAACAAAGCAACAGAGCCTAGGGCACTTCCACTTATGGTCCTATAGCTTAGGGAAATTAAAATCAAAAAGACACAGCCACCCCAACGGTTGGGACGGCTCTGTTTACAAGAACCTGGTTTACGGTACAAGTTCAATATCGCAGAAAGTGAAAAATGGATAAAGAAGTTGTGGTACTTACGTACAATGCAGTATCACTCAGCAATGAAATCTATGTCATCAGGCCCGTAGCAGCATAATGAGTGGATTCAGGTATGATGATTCTAACTGAAATAAGTCACACAGAAAAAGAAACATCATAAGATATCACTAATACACGGAATGTAACCTTGGCTACACAGGAACTGAATTCCAAAACAGAACAGGGTCTCAAATTTAGAAACCCAACTTATGCTTGCTTAAGGGGAAAGGTGAGTTGGGGTGCTGCATAAAACCAGAGATTGAAATGAGCACAGATAAAGTTCCTTAAGCCAAATATGGAATAGACAAGAGCTACTCCTTGCTCAACGAAATGGACTCAACACCCCATATTAAACGCCTAAGAATGTACCTGACTAGGAAGTATCTTAAAACCTATGGATTGCTATGTCTCCGAAAGAGAATCAAGCGTGTGTACAGGGGCATAAACGCAGCAGTGATAGGACTGGAGAGGTTCGGTGAGCAAATGAAGACCCTTTGAAGTCATATTGCATGGTACCCATTCCACGGGTCTCAACTCTCCAGGTTTAAGGTATTCTTCCTTCAGCTAAAACATGCATGTGGAACCCAGAGTATGATCAACCGTGTGATCGGGAGACGTGTTCCAATATGTGTCAGTTTTCGTCCCCTGGTACTCGGGTGCAACATTCCAGACGCTTTACTAACACTCTCCCGACTTGGAGAGTCAGTGCCTTTAACCTCCTGTTTGGCCCAGTTTGCAATTTCTGCGGAAGATGAACAGGAATAGGGAGAACCAATGACAGACTAGCTGGAGGTGTCTGGACGGGCAAATTTAACTCTCATTTCCCACCAGGAAGAGGAATTAACCAAAGGCTCAGCGTGCCGTGCCGGAAGCAGATTAGGGCCTGAAGCACTCATGCGGTGTTGCGGCCAGCTCACGAGAAAGCGAGTTGAAGAAAGGAGCTCAGGGGCACTGTAATTCACAAACCTGCAGAGTTATAAATGACAGCTATCGTCCAAAAATATACTGAAGTAAGGCTGCCAAGAGGACTTGAAAGCGGGGCAGAATTGCAGGAAACCGATTTCAGGAGGTAGACTGGAATTGCATTTAAAGCATAGGAAAAGAGGCAGAACGTCCACAATGATGCACTTGGCCAAAAAGGGCGTATGCGTTTTTTCCTGAATATATTCAGGAAAAAACGCATACGCCCTTTTTGGCCAACCAAGCAAGCTTGCAAAGGAAATCTGGACTACAATGAAGTCTCACTTCCCCCCGGTCAAAAGGGCCATCTGAAAAAAGTGTAAAATCCAGAAAGGCAGGACAGGCCATGGAGAACTGGGAGCCTTGTTATGCTGATGGGCGGGATGTAAATTGCCAACAGCCACTCGGGAGAAGTGTATGGTGTTTCCTGAAACATCTAAAAAACAAAGCAACAGAGCCTAGGGCACTTCCACTTATGGTCCTATAGCTTAGGGAAATTAAAATCAAAAAGACACAGCCACCCCAAAGGTTGGGACGGCTCTGTTTACAAGAACCTGGCTTACGGTACAAGTTCAATATCGCAGAAAGTGAAAAATGGATAAAGAAGTTGTGGTACTTACGTACAATGCAATATCACTCGGCAATGAATTCTATGTCATCAGGCCCGTAGCAGCATAATGAGTGGATTCAGGTATGATGATTCTAACTGAAATAAGTCACACAGAAAAAGAAACATCATAAGATATCACTAATACACGGAATGTAACCTTGGCTACACAGGAACTGAATTCCAAAACAGAACAGGGTCTCAAATTTAGAAACCCAACTTATGCTTGCTTAAGGGGAAAGGTGAGTTGGGGTGCTGCATAAAACCAGAGATTGAAATGAGCACAGATAAAGTTCCTTAAGCCAAATATGGAATAGACAAGAGCTACTCCTTGCTCAACGAAATGGACTCAACACCCCATATTAAACGCCTAAGAATGTACCTGACTAGGAAGTATCTTAAAACCTATGGATTGCTATGTCTCCGAAAGAGAATCAAGCGTGTGTACAGGGGCATAAATGCAGCAGTGATAGGACTGGAGAGGTTCGGTGAGCAAATGAAGACCCTTTGAAGTCATATTGCATGGTACCCATTCCACGGGTCTCAACTCTCCAGGTTTAAGGTATTCTTCCTTCAGCTAAAACATGCATGTGGAACCCAGAGTATGATCAACCGTGTGATCGGGAGACGTGTTCCAATATGTGTCAGTTTTCGTCCCCTGGTACTCGGGTGCAACATTCCAGACGCTTTACTAACACTCTCCCGACTTGGAGAGTCAGTGCCTTTAACCTCCTGTTTGGCCCAGTTTGCAATTTCTGCGGAAGATGAACAGGAATAGGGAGAACCAATGACAGACTAGCTGGAGGTGTCTGGACGGGCAAATTTAACTCTCATTTCCCACCAGGAAGAGGAATTAACCAAAGGCTCAGCGTGCCGTGCCGGAACCAGATTAGGGCCTGAAGCCATCCTGCGGTGTTGCGGCCAGCTCACGAGAAAGCGAGTTGAAGAAAGGAGCTCAGGGGCACTGTAATTCACAAACCTGCAGAGTTATAAATGACAGCTATCGTCCAAAAATATACTGAAGTAAGGCTGCCAAGAGGACTTGAAAGCGGGGCAGAATTGCAGGAAACCGATTTCAGGAGGTAGACTGGAATTGCATTTAAAGCATAGGAAAAGAGGCAGAACGTCCACAATGATGCACTTGGCCAAAAAGGGCGTATGCGTTTTTTCCTGAATATATTCAGGAAAAAACGCAAACGCCCTTTTTGGCCAACCAAGCAAGCTTGCAAAGGAAATCTGCACTACAATGAAGTCTCACTTCCCCCCGGTCAAAAGGGCCATCTGAAAAAAGTGTAAAATCCAGAAAGGCAGGACAGGCCATGGAGAACTGGGAGCCTTGTTATGCTGATGGGCGGGATGTAAATTGCCAACAGCCACTGAGGAGAAGTGTATGGTGTTTCCTGAAACATCTAAAAAACAAAGCAACAGAGCCTAGGGCACTTCCACTTATGGTCCTATAGCTTAGGGAAATTAAAATCAAAAAGACACAGACACCCCAAAGGTTGGGACGGCTGTGTTTACAAGAACCTGGTTTACGGTACAAGTTCAATATCACAGAAAGTGAAAAATGGATAAAGAATTTGTGGTACTTATGTACAATGCAATATCACACAGCAATGAATTCTATGTCATCAGGCCCGTGGCAGCATAATGAGTGGATTCAGGTATGATGATTCTAACTGAAATAAGTCACACAGAAAAAGAAATATCATAAGATATCACTAATACACAGAATGTAAACTTGGCTACACAGGAACTGAATTCCAAAACAGAACAGGGTCTCAAATTTAGAAACCCAACTTATGCTTGCTTAAGGGGAAAGGTGAGTTGGGGTGCTGCATAAAACCAGAGATTGAAATGAGCACAGATAAAGTTCCTTAAGCCAATTATGGAATAGACAAGAGCTAGTCCTTGCTCAACGAAATGGACTCAACACCCCATATTAAATGCCTAAGAGTGTACCTGACTAGGAAGTATCTTAAAACCTATGGATTGCTATGTCTCCAAAAGAGAATCAAGCGTGTGTACAGGGGCATAAACGCAGCAGTGATAGGACTGGAGAGGTTCGGTGAGCAAATGAAGACCCTTTGAAGTCATATTGCATGGTACCCATTCCACGGGTCTCAACTCTCCAGGTTTAAGGTATTCTTCCTTCAGCTAAAACATGCATGTGGAACCCAGAGTATGATCAACCGTGTGATCGGGAGACGTGTTCCAATATGTGTCAGTTTTCGTCCCCTGGTACTCGGGTGCAACATTCCAGACGCTTTACTAACACTCTCCCGACTTGGAGAGTCAGCGCCTTTAACCTCCTGTTTGGCCCAGTTTGCAATTTCTGCGGAAGATGAACAGGAATAGGGAGAACCAATGAGAGACTAGCTGGAGGTGTCTGGACGGGCAAATTTAACTCTCATTTCCCACCAGGAAGAGGAATTAACCAAAGGCTCAGTGTGCCGTGCCGGAAGCAGATTAGGGCCTGAAGCCATCCTGCGGTGTTGCGGCCAGCTCACGAGAAAGCGAGTTGAAGAAAGGAGCTCAGGGGCACTGTAATTCACAAACCTGCAGAGTTATAAATGACAGCTATCGTCCAAAAATATACTGAAGTAAGGCTGCCAAGAGGACTTGAAAGCGGGGCAGAATTGCAGGAAACCGATTTCAGGAGGTAGACTGGAATTGCATTGAAAGCATAGGAAAAGAGGCAGAACGTCCACAATGATGCACTTGGCCAAAAAGTGCATATGCGTTTTTTCCTGAATATATTCAGGAAAAAACGCATACGCCCTTTTTGGCCAACCAAGCAAGCTTGCAAAGGAAATCTGGACTACAATGAAGTCTCACTTCCCCCCGGTCAAAAGGGCCATCTGAAAAAAGTGTAAAATCCAGAAAGGCAGGACAGGCCATGGAGAACTGGGAGCCTTGTTATGCTGATGGGCGGGATGTAAATTGCCAACAGCCACTCGGGAGAAGTGTATGGTGTTTCCTGAAACATCTAAAAAACAAAGCAACAGAGCCTAGGGCACTTCCACATATGGTCCTATAGCTTAGGGAAATTAAAATCAAAAAGACACAGACACCCCAACGATTGAGACGGCTCTGTTTACAAGAACCTGGTTTACGGTACAAGTTCAATATCGCAGAAAGTGAAAAATGGATAAAGAAGTTGTGGTACTTACGTACAATGCAATATCACTCAGCAATGAAATCTATGTCATCAGGCCCGTAGCAGCATAATGAGTGGATTCAGGTACGATGATTCTAACTGAAATAAGTCACACAGAAAAAGAAACATCATAAGATATCACTAATACACGGAATGTAACCTTGGCTACACAGGAACTGAATTCCAAAACAGAACAGGGTCTCAAATTTAGAAACCCAACTTATGCTTGCTTAAGGGGAAAGGTGAGTTGGGGTGCTGCATAAAACCAGAGATTGAAATGAGCACAGATAAAGTTCCTTAAGCCAAATATGGAATAGACAAGAGCTACTCCTTGCTCAACGAAATGGACTCAACACCCCATATTAAACGCCTAAGAATGTACCTGACTAGGAAGTATCTTAAAACCTATGGATTGCTATGTCTCCGAAAGAGAATCAAGCGTGTGTACAGGGGCATAAACGCAGCAGTGATAGGACTGGAGAGGTTCGGTGAGCAAATGAAGACCCTTTGAAGTCATATTGCATGGTACCCATTCCACGGGTCTCAACTCTCCAGGTTTAAGGTATTCTTCCTTCAGCTAAAACATGCATGTGGAACCCAGAGTATGATCAACCGTGTGATCGGGAGACGTGTTCCAATATGTGTCAGTTTTCGTCCCCTGGTACTCGGGTGCAACATTCCAGACGCTTTACTAACACTCTCCCGACTTGGAGAGTCAGTGCCTTTAACCTCCTGTTTGGCCCAGTTTGCAATTTCTGCGGAAGATGAACAGGAATAGGGAGAACCAATGACAGACTAGCTGGAGGTGTCTGGACGGGCAAATTTAACTCTCATTTCCCACCAGGAAGAGGAATTAACCAAAGGCTCAGCGTGCCGTGCCGGAACCAGATTAGGGCCTGAAGCCATCCTGCGGTGTTGCGGCCAGCTCACGAGAAAGCGAGTTGAAGAAAGGAGCTCAGGGGCACTGTAATTCACAAACCTGCAGAGTTATAAATGACAGCTATCGTCCAAAAATATACTGAAGTAAGGCTGCCAAGAGGACTTGAAAGCGGGGCAGAATTGCAGGAAACCGATTTCAGGAGGTAGACTGGAATTGCATTTAAAGCATAGGAAAAGAGGCAGAACGTCCACAATGATGCACTTGGCCAAAAAGGGCGTATGCGTTTTTTCCTGAATATATTCAGGAAAAAACGCATACGCCCTTTTTGGCCAACCAAGCAAGCTTGCAAAGGAAATCTGCACTACAATGAAGTCTCACTTCCCCCCGGTCAAAAGGGCCATCTGAAAAAAGTGTAAAATCCAGAAAGGCAGGACAGGCCATGGAGAACTGGGAGCCTTGTTATGCTGATGGGCGGGATGTAAATTGCCAACAGCCACTCGGGAGAAGTGTATGGTGTTTCCTGAAACATCTAAAAAACAAAGCAACAGAGCCTAGGGCACTTCCACTTATGGTCCTATAGCTTAGGGAAATTAAAATCAAAAGACACAGCCACCCCAAAGGTTGGGACGGCTCTGTTTACAAGAACCTGGTTTACGGTACAAGTTCAATATCGCAGAAAGTGAAAAATGGATAAAGAAGTTGTGGTACTTACGTACAATGCAATATCACTCAGCAATGAAATCTATGTCATCAGGCCCGTAGCAGCATAATGAGTGGATTCAGGTACGATGATTCTAACTGAAATAAGTCACACAGAAAAAGAAACATCATAAGATATCACTAATACACGGAATGTAACCTTGGCTACACAGGAACTGAATTCCAAAACAGAACAGGGTCTCAAATTTAGAAACCCAACTTATGCTTGCTTAAGGGGAAAGGTGAGTTGGGGTGCTGCATAAAACCAGAGATTGAAATGAGCACAGATAAAGTTCCTTAAGCCAAATATGGAATAGACAAGAGCTACTCCTTGCTCAACGAAATGGACTCAACACCCCATATTAAACGCCTAAGAATGTACCTGACTAGGAAGTATCTTAAAACCTATGGATTGCTATGTCTCCGAAAGAGAATCAAGCGTGTGTACAGGGGCATAAACGCAGCAGTGATAGGACTGGAGAGGTTCGGTGAGCAAATGAAGACCCTTTGAAGTCATATTGCATGGTACCCATTCCACGGGTCTCAACTCTCCAGGTTTAAGGTATTCTTCCTTCAGCTAAAACATGCATGTGGAACCCAGAGTATGATCAACCGTGTGATCGGGAGACGTGTTCCAATATGTGTCAGTTTTCGTCCCCTGGTACTCGGGTGCAACATTCCAGACGCTTTACTAACACTCTCCCGACTTGGAGAGTCAGTGCCTTTAACCTCCTGTTTGGCCCAGTTTGCAATTTCTGCGGAAGATGAACAGGAATAGGGAGAACCAATGACAGACTAGCTGGAGGTGTCTGGACGGGCAAATTTAACTCTCATTTCCCACCAGGAAGAGGAATTAACCAAAGGCTCAGCGTGCCGTGCCGGAACCAGATTAGGGCCTGAAGCCATCCTGCGGTGTTGCGGCCAGCTCACGAGAAAGCGAGTTGAAGAAAGGAGCTCAGGGGCACTGTAATTCACAAACCTGCAGAGTTATAAATGACAGCTATCGTCCAAAATTATACTGAAGTAAGGCTGCCAAGAGGACTTGAAAGCGGGGCAGAATTGCAGGAAACCGATTTCAGGAGGTAGACTGGAATTGCATTTAAAGCATAGGAAAAGAGGCAGAACGTCCACAATGATGCACTTGGCCAAAAAGGGCGTATGCGTTTTTTCCTGAATATATTCAGGAAAAAACGCATACGCCCTTTTTGGCCAACCAAGCAAGCTTGCAAAGGAAATCTGCACTACAATGAAGTCTCACTTCCCCCCGGTCAAAAGGGCCATCTGAAAAAAGTGTAAAATCCAGAAAGGCAGGACAGGCCATGGAGAACTGGGAGCCTTGTTATGCTGATGGGCGGGATGTAAATTGCCAACAGCCACTCGGGAGAAGTGTATGGTGTTTCCTGAAACATCTAAAAAACAAAGCAACAGAGCCTAGGGCACTTCCACTTATGGTCCTATAGCTTAGGGAAATTAAAATCAAAAGACACAGCCACCCCAAAGGTTGGGACGGCTCTGTTTACAAGAACCTGGTTTACGGTACAAGTTCAATATCGCAGAAAGTGAAAAATGGATAAAGAAGTTGTGGTACTTACGTACAATGCAATATCACTCAGCAATGAAATCTATGTCATCAGGCCCGTAGCAGCATAATGAGTGGATTCAGGTACGATGATTCTAACTGAAATAAGTCACACAGAAAAAGAAACATCATAAGATATCACTAATACACGGAATGTAACCTTGGCTACACAGGAACTGAATTCCAAAACAGAACAGGGTCTCAAATTTAGAAACCCAACTTATGCTTGCTTAAGGGGAAAGGTGAGTTGGGGTGCTGCATAAAACCAGAGATTGAAATGAGCACAGATAAAGTTCCTTAAGCCAAATATGGAATAGACAAGAGCTACTCCTTGCTCAACGAAATGGACTCAACACCCCATATTAAACGCCTAAGAATGTACCTGACTAGGAAGTATCTTAAAACCTATGGATTGCTATGTCTCCGAAAGAGAATCAAGCGTGTGTACAGGGGCATAAACGCAGCAGTGATAGGACTGGAGAGGTTCGGTGAGCAAATGAAGACCCTTTGAAGTCATATTGCATGGTACCCATTCCACGGGTCTCAACTCTCCAGGTTTAAGGTATTCTTCCTTCAGCTAAAACATGCATGTGGAACCCAGAGTATGATCAACCGTGTGATCGGGAGACGTGTTCCAATATGTGTCAGTTTTCGTCCCCTGGTACTCGGGTGCAACATTCCAGACGCTTTACTAACACTCTCCCGACTTGGAGAGTCAGTGCCTTTAACCTCCTGTTTGGCCCAGTTTGCAATTTCTGCGGAAGATGAACAGGAATAGGGAGAACCAATGACAGACTAGCTGGAGGTGTCTGGACGGGCAAATTTAACTCTCATTTCCCACCAGGAAGAGGAATTAACCAAAGGCTCAGCGTGCCGTGCCGGAACCAGATTAGGGCCTGAAGCCATCCTGCGGTGTTGCGGCCAGCTCACGAGAAAGCGAGTTGAAGAAAGGAGCTCAGGGGCACTGTAATTCACAAACCTGCAGAGTTATAAATGACAGCTATCGTCCAAAAATATACTGAAGTAAGGCTGCCAAGAGGACTTGAAAGCGGGGCAGAATTGCAGGATACCGATTTCAGGAGGTAGACTGGAATTGCATTTAAAGCATAGGAAAAGAGGCAGAACGTCCACAATGATGCACTTGGCCAAAAAGGGCGTATGCGTTTTTTCCTGAATATATTCAGGAAAAAACGCATACGCCCTTTTTGGCCAACCAAGCAAGCTTGCAAAGGAAATCTGCACTACAATGAAGTCTCACTTCCCCCTGGTCAAAAGGGCCATCTGAAAAAAGTGTAAAATCCAGAAAGGCAGGACAGGCCATGGAGAACTTGGAGCCTTGTTATGCTGATGGGCGGGATGTAAATTGCCAACAGCCACTCGGGAGAAGTGTATGCTGTTTCCTGAAACATCTAAAAAACAAAGCAACAGAGCCTAGAGCACTTCCACTTATGGTCCTATAGCTTAGGGAAATTAAAATCAAAAAGACACAGCCACCCCAAAAGTTGGGACAGCTCTGTTTACAAGAACCTGGTTTACGGTACAAGTTCAATATCGCAGAAAGTGAAAAATGGATAAAGAAGTTGTGGTACTTACGTACAATGCAGTATCACTCAGCAATGAAATCTATGTCATCAGGCCCGTAGCAGCATAATGAGTGGATTCAGGTATGATGATTCTAACTGAAATAAGTCACACAGAAAAAGAAACATCATAAGATATCACTAATACACGGAATGTAAACTTGGCTACACAGGAACTAAATTACAAAACAGAACAGGGTCTCAAATTTAGAAAATCAACTTATGCTTGCTTAAGGGGAAAGGTGAGTTGGGGTGCTGCATAAAACCAGAGATTGAAATGAGCACAGATAAAGTTCCTTAAGCCAAATATGGAATAGACAAGAGCTACTCCTTGCTCAACGAAATGGACTCAACACCCCATATTAAACGCCTAAGAATGTACCTGACTAGGAAGTATCTTAAAACCTATGGATTGCTATGTCTCCGAAAGAGAATCAAGCGTGTGTACAGGGGCATAAACGCAGCAGTGATAGGACTGGAGAGGTTCGGTGAGCAAATGAAGACCCTTTGAAGTCATATTGCATGGTACCCATTCCACGGGTCTCAACTCTCCAGGTTTAAGGTATTCTTCCTTCAGCTAAAACATGCATGTGGAACCCAGAGTATGATCAACCGTGTGATCGGGAGACGTGTTCCAATATGTGTCAGTTTTCGTCCCCTGGTACTCGGGTGCAACATTCCAGACGCTTTACTAACACTCTCCCGACTTGGAGAGTCAGTGCCTTTAACCTCCTGTTTGGCCCAGTTTGCAATTTCTGCGGAAGATGAACAGGAATAGGGAGAACCAATGACAGACTAGATGGAGGTGTCTGGACGGGCAAATTTAACTCTCATTTCCCACCAGGAAGAGGAATTAACCAAAGGCTCAGCGTGCCGTGCTGGAACCAGATTAGGGCCTGAAGCCATCCTGCGGTGTTGCGGCCAGCTCACGAGAAAGCGAGTTGAAGAAAGGAGCTCAGGGGCACTGTAATTCACAAACCTGCAGAGTTATAAATGACAGCTATCGTCCAAAAATATACTGAAGTAAGGCTGCCAAGAGGACTTGAAAGCGGGGCAGAATTGCAGGATACCGATTTCAGGAGGTAGACTGGAATTGCATTTAAAGCATAGGAAAAGAGGCAGAACGTCCACAATGATGCACTTGGCCAAAAAGGGCGTATGCGTTTTTTCCTGAATATATTCAGGAAAAAACGCATACGCCCTTTTTGGCCAACCAAGCAAGCTTGCAAAGGAAATCTGCACTACAATGAAGTCTCACTTCCCCCCGGTCAAAAGGGCCATCTGAAAAAAGTGTAAAATCCAGAAAGGCAGGACAGGCCATGGAGAACTGGGAGCCTTGTTATGCTGATGGGCGGGATGTAAATTGCCAACAGCCACTCGGGAGAAGTGTATGGTGTTTCCTGAAACATCTAAAAAACAAAGCAACAGAGCCTAGGGCACTTCCACTTATGGTCCTATAGCTTAGGGAAATTAAAATCAAAAGACACAGCCACCCCAAAGGTTGGGACGGCTCTGTTTACAAGAACCTGGTTTACGGTACAAGTTCAATATCGCAGAAAGTGAAAAATGGATAAAGAAGTTGTGGTACTTACGTACAATGCAATATCACGCAGCAATGAAATCTATGTCATCAGGCCCGTAGCAGCATAATGAGTGGATTCAGGTATGATGATTCTAACTGAAATAAGTCACACAGAAAAAGAAACATCATAAGATATCACTAATACACGGAATGTAACCTTGGCTACACAGGAACTGAATTCCAAAACAGAACAGGGTCTCAAATTTAGAAACCCAACTTATGCTTGCTGAAGGGGAAAGGTGAGTTGGGGTGCTGCATAAAACCAGAGATTGAAATGAGCACAGATAATGTTCCTTAAGCCAAATATGGAATAGACAAGAGCTACTCCTTGCTCAACGAAATGGACTCAACACACCATATTAAACGCCTAAGAATGTACCTGACTAGGAAGTATCTTAAAACCTATGGATTGCTATGTCTCTGAAAGAGAATCAAGTGTGTGTACAGGGGCATAAACGCAGCAGTGATAGGACTGGAGAGGTTCGGTGAGCAAATGAAGACCCTTTGAAGTCATATTGCATGGTACCCATTCCACGGGTCTCAACTCTCCAGGTTTAAGGTATTCTTCCTTCAGCTAAAACATGCATGTGGAACCCAGAGTATGATCAACCATGTGATCGGGAGACGTGTTCCAATATGTGTCAGTTTTCGTCCCCTGGTACTCGGGTGCAACATTCCAGACGCTTTACTAACACTCTCCCGACTTGGAGAGTCAGTGCCTTTAACCTCCTGTTTGGCCCAGTTTGCAATTTCTGCGGAAGATGAACAGGAATAGGCAGAACCAATGACAGACTAGCTGGAGGTGTCTGGACGGGCAAATTTAACTCTCATTTCCCACCAGGAAGAGGAATTAACCAAAGGCTCAGCGTGCCGTGCCGGAACCAGATTAGGGCCTGAAGCCATCCTGCGGTGTTGCGGCCAGCTCACGAGAAAGCGACTTGAAGAAAGGAGCTCAGGGGCACTGTAATTCACAAACCTGCAGAGTTATAAATGACAGCTATCGTCCAAAAATATACTGAAGTAAGGCTGCCAAGAGGACTTGAAAGCGGGGCAGAATTGCAGGAAACCGATTTCAGGAGGTAGACTGGAATTGCATTTAAAGCATAGGAAAAGAGGCAGAACGTCCACAATGATGCACTTGGCCAAAAAGGGCGTATGCGTTTTTTCCTAAATATATTCAGGAAAAAACGCATACGCCCTTTTTGGCCAACCAAGCAAGCTTGCAAAGGAAATCTGCACTACAATGAAGTCTCACTTCCCCCCGGTCAAAAGGGCCATCTGAAAAAAGTGTAAAATCCAGAAAGGCAGGACAGGCCATGGAGAACTGGGAGCCTTGTTATGCTGATGGGCGGGATGTAAATTGCCAACAGCCACTCGGGAGAAGTGTATGGTGTTTCCTGAAACATCTAAAAAACAAAGCAACAGAGCCTAGGGCACTTCCACTTATGGTCCTATAGCTTAGGGAAATTAAAATCAAAAGACACAGCCACCCCAAATGTTGGGACGGCTCTGTTTACAAGAACCTGGTTTACGGTACAAGTTCAATATCGCAGAAAGTGAAAAATGGATAAAGAAGTTGTGGTACTTACGTACAATGCAGTATCACTCAGCAAAGAAATCTATGTCATCAGGCCCGTAGCAGCATAATGAGTGGATTCAGGTATGATGATTCTAACTGAAATAAGTCACACAGAAAAAGAAACATCATAAGATATCACTAATACACGGAATGTAAACTTGGCTACACAGGAACTGAATTCCAAAACAGAACAGGGTCTCAAATTTAGAAACCCAACTTATGCTTGCTTAAGTGGAAAGGTGAGTTGGGGTGCTGCATAAAACCAGAGATTGAAATGAGCACAGATAAAGTTCCTTAAGCCAAATATGGAATAGACAAGAGCTACTCCTTGCTCAACGAAACGGACTCAACACACCATAGTAAACACCTAAGAATATACCTGACTAGGAAGTATCTTAAAACCTATGGATTGCTATGTCTCCGAAAGAGAATCAAGCGTGTGTACAGGGGCATAAACGCAGCAGTGATAGGATTGGAGAAGTTCGGTGAGCAAATGAAGACCCTTTGAAGTCATATTGCATGGTACCCATTCCACGGGTCTCAACTCTCCAGGTTTAAGGTATTCTTCCTTCAGCTAAAACATGCATGTGGAACCCAGAGTATGATCAACCGTGTGATGGGGAGACGTGTTCCAATATGTGTCAGTTTTCGTCCCCTGGTACTCGGGTGCAACATTCCAGACGCTTTACTAACACTCTCCCGACTTGGAGAGTCAGTGCCTTTAACCTCCTGTTTGGCCCAGTTTGCAATTTCTGCGGAAGATGAACAGGAATAGGGAGAACCAATGAGAGACTAGCTGGAGGTGTCTGGACGGGCAAATTTAACTCTCATTTCCCACCAGGAAGAGGAATTAACCAAAGGCTCAGCGTGCCGTGCCGGAACCAGATTAGGGCCTGAAGCCATCCTGCGGTGTTGCGGCCAGCTCACGAGAAAACGAGTTGAAGAAAGGAGCTCAGGGGCACTGTAATTCACAAACCTGCAGAGTTATAAATGACAGCTATCGTCCAAAAATATACTGAAGTAAGGCTGCCAAGAGGACTTGAAAGCGGGGCAGAATTGCAGGAAACCGATTTCAGGAGGTAGACTGGAATTGCATTTAAAGCATAGGAAAAGAGGTAGAACGTCCACAATGATGCACTTGGCCAAAAAGGGCGTATGCGTTTTTTCCTAAATATATTCAGGAAAAAACGCATACGCCCTTTTTGGCCAACCAAGCAAGCTTGCAAAGGAAATCTGCACTACAATGAAGTCTCACTTCCCCCCGGTCAAAAGGGCCATCTGAAAAAAGTGTAAAATCCAGAAAGGCAGGACAGGCCATGGAGAACTGGGAGCCTTGTTATGCTGATGGGCGGGATGTAAATTGCCAACAGCCACTCGGGAGAAGTGTATGGTGTTTCCTGAAACATCTAAAAAACAAAGCAACAGAGCCTAGGGCACTTCCACTTATGGTCCTATAGCTTAGGGAAATTAAAATCAAAAAGACACAGCCACCCCAAAGGTTGGGACGGCTCTGTTTACAAGAACCTGGCTTACGGTACAAGTTCAATATCGCAGAAAGTGAAAAATGGATAAAGAAGTTGTGGTACTTACGTACAATGCAATATCACTCAGCAATGAAATCTATGTCATCAGGCCCGTAGCAGCATAATGAGGGATTCAGGTACGATGATTCTAACTGAAATAAGTCACACAGAAAAAGAAACATCATAAGATATCACTAATACATGGAATGTAACCTTGTCTACACAGGAACTGAATTCCAAAACAGAACAGGGTCTCAAATTTAGAAACCCAACTTATGCTTGCTTAAGGGGAAAGGTGAGTTGGGGTGCTGCATAAAACCAGAGATTGAAATGAGCACAGATAAAGTTCCTTAAGCCAAATATGGAATAGACAAGAGCTACTCCTTGCTCAACGAAATGGACTCAACACCCCATATTAAACGCCTAAGAATGTACCTGACTAGGAAGTATCTTAAAACCTATGGATTGCTATGTCTCCGAAAGAGAATCAAGCGTGTGTACAGGGGCATAAACGCAGCAGTGATAGGACTGGAGAGGTTCGGTGAGCAAATGAAGACCCTTTGAAGTCATATTGCATGGTACCCATTCCACGGGTCTCAACTCTCCAGGTTTAAGGTATTCTTCCTTCAGCTAAAACATGCATGTGGAACCCAGAGTATGATCAACCGTGTGATCGGGAGACGTGTTCCAATATGTCTCAGTTTTCGTCCCCTGGTACTCGGGTGCAACATTCCAGACGCTTTACTAACACTCTCCCGACTTGGAGAGTCAGTGCCTTTAACCTCCTGTTTGGCCCAGTTTGCAATTTCTGCGGAAGATGAACAGGAATAGGGAGAACCAATGACAGACTAGCTGGAGGTGTCTGGACGGGCAAATTTAACTCTCATTTCCCACCAGGAAGAGGAATTAACCAAAGGCTCAGCATGCCGTGCCGGAACCAGATTAGGGCCTGAAGCAATCCTCCGGTGTTGTGGAAGCTCACGAGAAAGCGAGTTGAAGAAAGGAGCTCAGGGGCACTGTAATTCACAAACCTGCAGAGTTATAAATGACAGCTATCGTCCAAAAATATACTGAAGTAAGGCTGCCAAGAGGACTTGAAAGCGGGGCAGAATTGCACGAAACCGATTTCAGGAGGTAGACTGGAATTGCATTTAAAGCATAGGAAAAGAGGCAGAACGTCCACAATGATGCACTTGGCCAAAAAGGGCGTATGCGTTTTTTCCTGAATATATTCAGGAAAAAACGCATACGCCCTTTTTGGCCAACCAAGCAAGCTTGCAAAGGAAATCTGCACTACAATGAAGTCTCACTTCCCCCTGGTCAAAAGGGCCATCTGAAAAAAGTGTAAAATCCAGAAAGGCAGGACAGGCCATGGAGAACTGGGAGCCTTGTTATGCTGATGGGCGGGATGTAAATTGCCAACAGCCACTCGGGAGAAGTGTATGGTGTTTCCTGAAACATCTAAAAAACAAAGCAACAGAGCCTAGGGCACTTCCACTTATGGTCCTATAGCTTAGGGAAATTAAAATAAAAAAGACACAGCCACCCCAAAGTTGGGACGGCTCTGTTTACAAGAACCTGGCTTACGGTACAAGTTCAATATCGCAGAAAGTGAAAAATGGATAAAGAAGTTGTGGTACTTACGTACAATGCAGTATCACTCAGCAATGAAATCTATGTCATCAGGCCCGTAGCAGCATAATGAGTGGATTCAGGTACGATGATTCTAACTGAAATAAGTCACACAGAAAAAGAAACATCATAAGATATCACTAATACACGGAATGTAACCTTGGCTACACAGGAACTGAATTCCAAAACAGAACAGGGTCTCCAATTTAGAAACCCAACTTATGCTTGCTTAAGGGGAAAGGTGAGTTGGGGTGCTGCATAAAACCAGAGATTGAAATGAGCACAGATAAAGTTCCTTAAGCCAAATATGGAATAGACAAGAGCTACTCCTTGCTCAACGAAATGGACTCAACACCCCATATTAAACGCCTAAGAATGTACCTGACTAGGAAGTATCTTAAAACCTATGGATTGCTATGTCTCCGAAAGAGAATCAAGCGTGTGTACAGGGGCATAAACGCAACAGTGATAGGATTGGAGAGGTTCGGTGAGCAAATGAAGACCCTTTGAAGTCATATTGCATGGTACCCATTCCACGGGTCTCAACTCTCCAGGTTTAAGGTATTCTTCCTTCAGCTAAAACATGCATGTGGAACCCAGAGTATGATCAACCGTGTGATCGGGAGACGTGTTCCAATATGTGTCAGTTTTCGTCCCCTGGTACTCGGGTGCAACATTCCAGACGCTTTACTAACACTCTCCCGACTTGGAGAGTCAGTGCCTTTAACCTCCTGTTTGGCCCAGTTTGCAATTTCTGCGGAAGATGAACAGGAATAGGGAGAACCAATGAGAGACTAGCTGGAGGTGTCTGGACGGGCAAATTTAACTCTCATTTCCCACCAGGAAGAGGAATTAACCAAAGGCTCAGCGTGCCGTGCCGGAACCAGATTAGGGCCTGAAGCCATCTTGCGGTGTTGCGGCCAGCTCACGAGAAAGCGAGTTGAAGAAAGGAGCTCAGGGGCACTGTAATTCACAAACCTGCAGAGTTATAAATGACAGCTATCGTCCAAAAATATACTGAAGTAAGGCTGCCAAGAGGACTTGAAAGCGGGGCAGAATTGCAGGAAACCGATTTCAGGAGGTAGACTGGAATTGCATTTAAAGCATAGGAAAAGAGGCAGAACGTCCACAATGATGCACTTGGCCAAAAAGGGCGTATGCGTTTTTTCCTGAATATATTCAGGAAAAAACGCATACGCCCTTTTTGGCCAACCAAGCAAGGTTGCAAAGGAAATCTGCACTACAATGAAGTCTCACTTCCCCCCGGTCAAAAGGGCCATCTGAAAAAAGTGTAAAATCCAGAAAGGCAGGACAGGCCATGGAGAACTGGGAGCCTTGTTATGCTGATGGGCGGGATGTAAATTGCCAACAGCCACTGGGGAGAAGTGTATGGTGTTTCCTGAAACATCTAAAAAACAAAGCAACAGAGCCTAGGGCACTTCCACTTATGGTCCTATAGCTTAGGGAAATTAAAATCAAAAGACACAGCCACCCCAAAGGTTGGGACGGCTCTGTTTACAAGAACCTGGTTTACGGTACAAGTTCAATATCGCAGAAAGTGAAAAATGGATAAAGAAGTTGTGGTTCTTACGTACAATGCAGTATCACTCAGCAATGAAATCTATGTCATCAGGCCCGTAGCAGCATAATGAGTGGATTCAGGTATGATGATTCTAACTGAAATAAGTCACACAGAAAAAGAAACATCATAAGATATCACTAATACACGGAATGTAACCTTGGCTACACAGGAACTGAATTCCAAAACAGAACAGGGTCTAAATTTAGAAACCCAACTTATGCTTGCTTAAGGGGAAAGGTGAGTTGGGGTGCTGCATAAAACCAGAGATTGAAATGAGCACAGATAAAGTTCCTTAAGCCAAATATGGAATAGACAAGAGCTACTCCTTGCTCAACGAAATGGACTCAACACCCCATATTAAACGCCTAAGAATATACCTGACTAGGAAGTATCTTAAAACCTATGGATTGCTATGTCTCCGAAAGAGAATCAAGCGTGTGTACAGCGGCATAAACGCAGCAGTGATAGGACTGGAGAAGTTCGGTGAGCAAATGAAGACCCTTTGAAGTCATATTGCATGGTACCCATTCCACGGGTCTCAACTCTCCAGGTTTAAGGTATTCTTCCTTCAGCTAAAACATGCATGTGGAACCCAGAGTATGATCAACCGTGTGATCGGGAGACGTGTTCCAATATGTGTCAGTTTTCGTCCCCTGGTACTCGGGTGCAACATTCCAGACGCTTTACTAACACTCTCCCGACTTGGAGAGTCAGTGCCTTTAACCTCCTGTTTGGCCCAGTTTGCAATTTCTGCGGAAGATGAACAGGAATAGGGAGAACCAATGACAGACTAGCTGGAGGTGTCTGGACGGGCAAAGTTAACTCTCATTTCCCACCAGGAAGAGGAATTAACCAAAGGCTCAGCGTGCCGTGCCGGAACCAGATTAGGGCCTGAAGCCATCCTGCGGTGTTGCGGCCAGCTCACGAGAAAGCGAGTTGAAGAAAGGAGCTCAGGGGCACTGTAATTCACAAACCTGCAGAGTTATAAATGACAGCTATCGTCCAAAAATATACTGAAGTAAGGCTGCCAAGAGGACTAGAAAGCGGGGCAGAATTGCAGGAACCCGATTTCAGGAGGTAGACTGGAATTGCATTTAAAGCATAGGAAAAGAGGCAGAACGTCCACAGTGATGCACTTGGCCAAAAAGGGCGTATGCGTTTTTTCCTGAATATATTCAGGAAAAAACGCATACGCCCTTTTTGGCCAACCAAGCAAGCTTGCAAAGGAAATCTGCACTACAATGAAGTCTCACTTCCCCCCGGTCAAAAGGGCCATCTGAAAAAAGTGTAAAATCCAGAAAGGCAGGACAGGCCATGGAGAACTGGGAGCCTTGTTATGCTGATGGGCGGGATGTAAATTGCCAACAGCCACTCGGGAGAAGTGTATGGTGTTTCCTGAAACATCTAAAAAACAAAGCAACAGAGCCTAGGGCACTTCCACTTATGGTCCTATAGCTTAGGGAAATTAAAATCAAAAAGACACAGCCACCCCAACGGTTGGGACGGCTCTGTTTACAAGAACCTGGCTTACGGTACAAGTTCAATATCGCAGAAAGTGAAAAATGGATAAAGAAGTTGTGGTACTTACGTACAATGCAGTATCACTCAGCAATGAAATCTATGTCATCAGGCCCGTAGCAGCATAATGAGTGGATTCAGGTATGATGATTCTAACTGAAATAAGTCACACAGAAAAAGAAACATCATAAGATATCACTAATACACGGAATGTAACCTTGGCTACACAGGAACTGAATTCCAAAACAGAACAGGGTCTCAAATTTAGAAACCCAACTTATGCTTGCTTAAGGGGAAAGGTGAGTTGGGGTGCTGCATAAAACCAGAGATTGAAATGAGCACAGATAAAGTTCCTTAAGCCAAATATGGAATAGACAAGAGCTACTCCTTGCTCAACGAAATGGACTCAACACCCCATATTAAACGCCTAAGAATGTACCTGACTAGGAAGTATCTTAAAACCTATGGATTGCTATGTCTCCGAAAGAGAATCAAGCGTGTGTACAGGGGCATAAACGCAGCAGTGATAGGACTGGAGAGGTTCGGTGAGCAAATGAAGACCCTTTGAAGTCATATTGCATGGTACCCATTCCACGGGTCTCAACTCTCCAGGTTTAAGGTATTCTTCCTTCAGCTAAAACATGCATGTGGAACCCAGAGTATGATCAACCGTGTGATCGGGAGACGTGTTCCAATATGTGTCAGTTTTCGTCCCCTGGTACTCGGGTGCAACATGCCAGACGCTTTACTAACACTCTCCCGACTTGGAGAGTCAGTGCCTTTAACCTCCTGTTTGGCCCAGTTTGCAATTTCTGCGGAAGATGAACAGGAATAGGGAGAACCAATGACAGACTAGCTGGAGGTGTCTGGACGGGCAAATTTAACTCTCATTTCCCACCAGGAAGAGGAATTAACCAAAGGCTCAGCGTGCCGTGCCGGAAGCAGATTAGGGCCTGAAGCACTCATGCGGTGTTGCGGCCAGCTCACGAGAAAGCGAGTTGAAGAAAGGAGCTCAGGGGCACTGTAATTCACAAACCTGCAGAGTTATAAATGACAGCTATCGTCCAAAAATATACTGAAGTAAGGCTGCCAAGAGGACTTGAAAGCGGGGCAGAATTGCAGGAAACCGATTTCAGGAGGTAGACTGGAATTGCATTTAAAGCATAGGAAAAGAGGCAGAACGTCCACAATGATGCACTTGGCCAAAAAGGGCGTATGCGTTTTTTCCTGAATATATTCAGGAAAAAACGCATACGCCCTTTTTGGCCAACCAAGCAAGCTTGCAAAGGAAATCTGGACTACAATGAAGTCTCACTTCCCCCCGGTCAAAAGGGCCATCTGAAAAAAGTGTAAAATCCAGAAAGGCAGGACAGGCCATGGAGAACTGGGAGCCTTGTTATGCTGATGGGCGGGATGTAAATTGCCAACAGCCACTCGGGAGAAGTGTATGGTGTTTCCTGAAACATCTAAAAAACAAAGCAACAGAGCCTAGGGCACTTCCACTTATGGTCCTATAGCTTAGGGAAATTAAAATCAAAAAGACACAGCCACCCCAAAGGTTGGGACGGCTCTGTTTACAAGAACCTGGCTTACGGTACAAGTTCAATATCGCAGAAAGTGAAAAATGGATAAAGAAGTTGTGGTACTTACGTACAATGCAATATCACTCGGCAATGAATTCTATGTCATCAGGCCCGTAGCAGCATAATGAGTGGATTCAGGTATGATGATTCTAACTGAAATAAGTCACACAGAAAAAGAAACATCATAAGATATCACTAATACACGGAATGTAACCTTGGCTACACAGGAACTGAATTCCAAAACAGAACAGGGTCTCAAATTTAGAAACCCAACTTATGCTTGCTTAAGGGGAAAGGTGAGTTGGGGTGCTGCATAAAACCAGAGATTGAAATGAGCACAGATAAAGTTCCTTAAGCCAAATATGGAATAGACAAGAGCTACTCCTTGCTCAACGAAATGGACTCAACACCCCATATTAAACGCCTAAGAATGTACCTGACTAGGAAGTATCTTAAAACCTATGGATTGCTATGTCTCCGAAAGAGAATCAAGCGTGTGTACAGGGGCATAAATGCAGCAGTGATAGGACTGGAGAGGTTCGGTGAGCAAATGAAGACCCTTTGAAGTCATATTGCATGGTACCCATTCCACGGGTCTCAACTCTCCAGGTTTAAGGTATTCTTCCTTCAGCTAAAACATGCATGTGGAACCCAGAGTATGATCAACCGTGTGATCGGGAGACGTGTTCCAATATGTGTCAGTTTTCGTCCCCTGGTACTCGGGTGCAACATTCCAGACGCTTTACTAACACTCTCCCGACTTGGAGAGTCAGTGCCTTTAACCTCCTGTTTGGCCCAGTTTGCAATTTCTGCGGAAGATGAACAGGAATAGGGAGAACCAATGACAGACTAGCTGGAGGTGTCTGGACGGGCAAATTTAACTCTCATTTCCCACCAGGAAGAGGAATTAACCAAAGGCTCAGCGTGCCGTGCCGGAACCAGATTAGGGCCTGAAGCCATCCTGCGGTGTTGCGGCCAGCTCACGAGAAAGCGACTTGAAGAAAGGAGCTCAGGGGCACTGTAATTCACAAACCTGCAGAGTTATAAATGACAGCTATCGTCCAAAAATATACTGAAGTAAGGCTGCCAAGAGGACTTGAAAGCGGGGCAGAATTGCAGGAAACCGATTTCAGGAGGTAGACTGGAATTGCATTTAAAGCATAGGAAAAGAGGCAGAACGTCCACAATGATGCACTTGGCCAAAAAGGGCGTATGCGTTTTTTCCTAAATATATTCAGGAAAAAACGCATACGCCCTTTTTGGCCAACCAAGCAAGCTTGCAAAGGAAATCTGCACTACAATGAAGTCTCACTTCCCCCCGGTCAAAAGGGCCATCTGAAAAAAGTGTAAAATCCAGAAAGGCAGGACAGGCCATGGAGAACTGGGAGCCTTGTTATGCTGATGGGCGGGATGTAAATTGCCAACAGCCACTCGGGAGAAGTGTATGGTGTTTCCTGAAACATCTAAAAAACAAAGCAACAGAGCCTAGGGCACTTCCACTTATGGTCCTATAGCTTAGGGAAATTAAAATCAAAAGACACAGCCACCCCAAATGTTGGGACGGCTCTGTTTACAAGAACCTGGTTTACGGTACAAGTTCAATATCGCAGAAAGTGAAAAATGGATAAAGAAGTTGTGGTACTTACGTACAATGCAGTATCACTCAGCAAAGAAATCTATGTCATCAGGCCCGTAGCAGCATAATGAGTGGATTCAGGTATGATGATTCTAACTGAAATAAGTCACACAGAAAAAGAAACATCATAAGATATCACTAATACACGGAATGTAAACTTGGCTACACAGGAACTGAATTCCAAAACAGAACAGGGTCTCAAATTTAGAAACCCAACTTATGCTTGCTTAAGTGGAAAGGTGAGTTGGGGTGCTGCATAAAACCAGAGATTGAAATGAGCACAGATAAAGTTCCTTAAGCCAAATATGGAATAGACAAGAGCTACTCCTTGCTCAACGAAACGGACTCAACACACCATAGTAAACACCTAAGAATATACCTGACTAGGAAGTATCTTAAAACCTATGGATTGCTATGTCTCCGAAAGAGAATCAAGCGTGTGTACAGGGGCATAAACGCAGCAGTGATAGGATTGGAGAAGTTCGGTGAGCAAATGAAGACCCTTTGAAGTCATATTGCATGGTACCCATTCCACGGGTCTCAACTCTCCAGGTTTAAGGTATTCTTCCTTCAGCTAAAACATGCATGTGGAAGCCAGAGTATGATCAACCGTGTGATCGGGAGACGTGTTCCAATATGTGTCAGTTTTCGTCCCCTGGTACTCGGGTGCAACATTCCAGACGCTTTACTAACACTCTCCCGACTTGGAGAGTCAGTGCCTTTAACCTCCTGTTTGGCCCAGTTTGCAATTTCTGCGGAAGATGAACAGGAATAGGGAGAACCAATGAGAGACTAGCTGGAGGTGTCTGGACGGGCAAATTTAACTCTCATTTCCCACCAGGAAGAGGAATTAACCAAAGGCTCAGCGTGCCGTGCCGGAACCAGATTAGGGCCTGAAGCCATCCTGCGGTGTTGCGGCCAGCTCACGAGAAAACGAGTTGAAGAAAGGAGCTCAGGGGCACTGTAATTCACAAACCTGCAGAGTTATAAATGACAGCTATCGTCCAAAAATATACTGAAGTAAGGCTGCCAAGAGGACTTGAAAGCGGGGCAGAATTGCAGGAAACCGATTTCAGGAGGTAGACTGGAATTGCATTTAAAGCATAGGAAAAGAGGTAGAACGTCCACAATGATGCACTTGGCCAAAAAGGGCGTATGCGTTTTTTCCTAAATATATTCAGGAAAAAACGCATACGCCCTTTTTGGCCAACCAAGCAAGCTTGCAAAGGAAATCTGCACTACAATGAAGTCTCACTTCCCCCCGGTCAAAAGGGCCATCTGAAAAAAGTGTAAAATCCAGAAAGGCAGGACAGGCCATGGAGAACTGGGAGCCTTGTTATGCTGATGGGCGGGATGTAAATTGCCAACAGCCACTCGGGAGAAGTGTATGGTGTTTCCTGAAACATCTAAAAAACAAAGCAACAGAGCCTAGGGCACTTCCACTTATGGTCCTATAGCTTAGGGAAATTAAAATCAAAAAGACACAGCCACCCCAAAGGTTGGGACGGCTCTGTTTACAAGAACCTGGCTTACGGTACAAGTTCAATATCGCAGAAAGTGAAAAATGGATAAAGAAGTTGTGGTACTTACGTACAATGCAATATCACTCAGCAATGAAATCTATGTCATCAGGCCCGTAGCAGCATAATGAGGGATTCAGGTACGATGATTCTAACTGAAATAAGTCACACAGAAAAAGAAACATCATAAGATATCACTAATACATGGAATGTAACCTTGTCTACACAGGAACTGAATTCCAAAACAGAACAGGGTCTCAAATTTAGAAACCCAACTTATGCTTGCTTAAGGGGAAAGGTGAGTTGGGGTGCTGCATAAAACCAGAGATTGAAATGAGCACAGATAAAGTTCCTTAAGCCAAATATGGAATAGACAAGAGCTACTCCTTGCTCAACGAAATAGACTCAACACCCCATATTAAACGCCTAAGAATGTACCTGACTAGGAAGTATCTTAAAACCTATGGATTGCTATGTCTCCGAAAGAGAATCAAGCGTGTGTACAGGGGCATAAACGCAGCAGTGATAGGACTGGAGAGGTTCGGTGAGCAAATGAAGACCCTTTGAAGTCATATTGCATGGTACCCATTCCACGGGTCTCAACTCTCCAGGTTTAAGGTATTCTTCCTTCAGCTAAAACATGCATGTGGAACCCAGAGTATGATCAACCGTGTGATCGGGAGACGTGTTCCAATATGTCTCAGTTTTCGTCCCCTGGTACTCGGGTGCAACATTCCAGACGCTTTACTAACACTCTCCCGACTTGGAGAGTCAGTGCCTTTAACCTCCTGTTTGGCCCAGTTTGCAATTTCTGCGGAAGATGAACAGGAATAGGGAGAACCAATGACAGACTAGCTGGAGGTGTCTGGACGGGCAAATTTAACTCTCATTTCCCACCAGGAAGAGGAATTAACCAAAGGCTCAGCATGCCGTGCCGGAACCAGATTAGGGCCTGAAGCAATCCTCCGGTGTTGTGGAAGCTCACGAGAAAGCGAGTTGAAGAAAGGAGCTCAGGGGCACTGTAATTCACAAACCTGCAGAGTTATAAATGACAGCTATCGTCCAAAAATATACTGAAGTAAGGCTGCCAAGAGGACTTGAAAGCGGGGCAGAATTGCACGAAACCGATTTCAGGAGGTAGACTGGAATTGCATTTAAAGCATAGGAAAAGAGGCAGAACGTCCACAATGATGCACTTGGCCAAAAAGGGCGTATGCGTTTTTTCCTGAATATATTCAGGAAAAAACGCATACGCCCTTTTTGGCCAACCAAGCAAGCTTGCAAAGGAAATCTGCACTACAATGAAGTCTCACTTCCCCCTGGTCAAAAGGGCCATCTGAAAAAAGTGTAAAATCCAGAAAGGCAGGACAGGCCATGGAGAACTGGGAGCCTTGTTATGCTGATGGGCGGGATGTAAATTGCCAACAGCCACTCGGGAGAAGTGTATGGTGTTTCCTGAAACATCTAAAAAACAAAGCAACAGAGCCTAGGGCACTTCCACTTATGGTCCTATAGCTTAGGGAAATTAAAATAAAAAAGACACAGCCACCCCAAAGGTTGGGACGGCTCTGTTTACAAGAACCTGGCTTACGGTACAAGTTCAATATCGCAGAAAGTGAAAAATGGATAAAGAAGTTGTGGTACTTACGTACAATGCAGTATCACTCAGCAATGAAATCTATGTCATCAGGCCCGTAGCAGCATAATGAGTGGATTCAGGTACGATGATTCTAACTGAAATAAGTCACACAGAAAAAGAAACATCATAAGATATCACTAATACACGGAATGTAACCTTGGCTACACAGGAACTGAATTCCAAAACAGAACAGGGTCTCCAATTTAGAAACCCAACTTATGCTTGCTTAAGGGGAAAGGTGAGTTGGGGTGCTGCATAAAACCAGAGATTGAAATGAGCACAGATAAAGTTCCTTAAGCCAAATATGGAATAGACAAGAGCTACTCCTTGCTCAACGAAATGGACTCAACACCCCATATTAAACGCCTAAGAATGTACCTGACTAGGAAGTATCTTAAAACCTATGGATTGCTATGTCTCCGAAAGAGAATCAAGCGTGTGTACAGGGGCATAAACGCAACAGTGATAGGATTGGAGAGGTTCGGTGAGCAAATGAAGACCCTTTGAAGTCATATTGCATGGTACCCATTCCACGGGTCTCAACTCTCCAGGTTTAAGGTATTCTTCCTTCAGCTAAAACATGCATGTGGAACCCAGAGTATGATCAACCGTGTGATCGGGAGACGTGTTCCAATATGTGTCAGTTTTCGTCCCCTGGTACTCGGGTGCAACATTCCAGACGCTTTACTAACACTCTCCCGACTTGGAGAGTCAGTGCCTTTAACCTCCTGTTTGGCCCAGTTTGCAATTTCTGCGGAAGATGAACAGGAATAGGGAGAACCAATGAGAGACTAGCTGGAGGTGTCTGGACGGGCAAATTTAACTCTCATTTCCCACCAGGAAGAGGAATTAACCAAAGGCTCAGCGTGCCGTGCCGGAACCAGATTAGGGCCTGAAGCCATCTTGCGGTGTTGCGGCCAGCTCACGAGAAAGCGAGTTGAAGAAAGGAGCTCAGGGGCACTGTAATTCACAAACCTGCAGAGTTATAAATGACAGCTATCGTCCAAAAATATACTGAAGTAAGGCTGCCAAGAGGACTTGAAAGCGGGGCAGAATTGCAGGAAACCGATTTCAGGAGGTAGACTGGAATTGCATTTAAAGCATAGGAAAAGAGGCAGAACGTCCACAATGATGCACTTGGCCAAAAAGGGCGTATGCGTTTTTTCCTGAATATATTCAGGAAAAAACGCATACGCCCTTTTTGGCCAACCAAGCAAGGTTGCAAAGGAAATCTGCACTACAATGAAGTCTCACTTCCCCCCGGTCAAAAGGGCCATCTGAAAAAAGTGTAAAATCCAGAAAGGCAGGACAGGCCATGGAGAACTGGGAGCCTTGTTATGCTGATGGGCGGGATGTAAATTGCCAACAGCCACTGGGGAGAAGTGTATGGTGTTTCCTGAAACATCTAAAAAACAAAGCAACAGAGCCTAGGGCACTTCCACTTATGGTCCTATAGCTTAGGGAAATTAAAATCAAAAGACACAGCCACCCCAAAGGTTGGGACGGCTCTGTTTACAAGAACCTGGTTTACGGTACAAGTTCAATATCGCAGAAAGTGAAAAATGGATAAAGAAGTTGTGGTTCTTACGTACAATGCAGTATCACTCAGCAATGAAATCTATGTCATCAGGCCCGTAGCAGCATAATGAGTGGATTCAGGTATGATGATTCTAACTGAAATAAGTCACACAGAAAAAGAAACATCATAAGATATCACTAATACACGGAATGTAACCTTGGCTACACAGGAACTGAATTCCAAAACAGAACAGGGTCTAAATTTAGAAACCCAACTTATGCTTGCTTAAGGGGAAAGGTGAGTTGGGGTGCTGCATAAAACCAGAGATTGAAATGAGCACAGATAAAGTTCCTTAAGCCAAATATGGAATAGACAAGAGCTACTCCTTGCTCAACGAAATGGACTCAACACCCCATATTAAACGCCTAAGAATATACCTGACTAGGAAGTATCTTAAAACCTATGGATTGCTATGTCTCCGAAAGAGAATCAAGCGTGTGTACAGCGGCATAAACGCAGCAGTGATAGGACTGGAGAAGTTCGGTGAGCAAATGAAGACCCTTTGAAGTCATATTGCATGGTACCCATTCCACGGGTCTCAACTCTCCAGGTTTAAGGTATTCTTCCTTCAGCTAAAACATGCATGTGGAACCCAGAGTATGATCAACCGTGTGATCGGGAGACGTGTTCCAATATGTGTCAGTTTTCGTCCCCTGGTACTCGGGTGCAACATTCCAGACGCTTTACTAACACTCTCCCGACTTGGAGAGTCAGTGCCTTTAACCTCCTGTTTGGCCCAGTTTGCAATTTCTGCGGAAGATGAACAGGAATAGGGAGAACCAATGACAGACTAGCTGGAGGTGTCTGGACGGGCAAAGTTAACTCTCATTTCCCACCAGGAAGAGGAATTAACCAAAGGCTCAGCGTGCCGTGCCGGAACCAGATTAGGGCCTGAAGCCATCCTGCGGTGTTGCGGCCAGCTCACGAGAAAGCGAGTTGAAGAAAGGAGCTCAGGGGCACTGTAATTCACAAACCTGCAGAGTTATAAATGACAGCTATCGTCCAAAAATATACTGAAGTAAGGCTGCCAAGAGGACTAGAAAGCGGGGCAGAATTGCAGGAACCCGATTTCAGGAGGTAGACTGGAATTGCATTTAAAGCATAGGAAAAGAGGCAGAACGTCCACAGTGATGCACTTGGCCAAAAAGGGCGTATGCGTTTTTTCCTGAATATATTCAGGAAAAAACGCATACGCCCTTTTTGGCCAACCAAGCAAGCTTGCAAAGGAAATCTGCACTACAATGAAGTCTCACTTCCCCCCGGTCAAAAGGGCCATCTGAAAAAAGTGTAAAATCCAGAAAGGCAGGACAGGCCATGGAGAACTGGGAGCCTTGTTATGCTGATGGGCGGGATGTAAATTGCCAACAGCCACTCGGGAGAAGTGTATGGTGTTTCCTGAAACATCTAAAAAACAAAGCAACAGAGCCTAGGGCACTTCCACTTATGGTCCTATAGCTTAGGGAAATTAAAATCAAAAAGACACAGCCACCCCAAAGGTTGGGACGGCTCTGTTTACAAGAACCTGGTTTACGGTACAAGTTCAATATCGCAGAAAGTGAAAAATGGATAAAGAAGTTGTGGTACTTACGTACAATGCAGTATCACTCAGCAATGAATTCTATGTCATCAGGCCCGTAGCAGCATAATGAGTGGATTCAGGTATGATGATTCTAACTGAAATAAGTCACACAGAAAAAGAAACATCATAAGATATCACTAATACACGGAATGTAACCTTGGCTACACAGGAACTGAATTCCAAAACAGAACAGGGTCTCAAATTTAGAAACCCAACTTATGCTTGCTTAAGGGGAAAGGTGAGTTGGGGTGCTGCATAAAACCAGAGATTGAAATGAGCACAGATAAAGTTCCTTAAGCCAAATATGGAATAGACAAGAGCTACTCCTTGCTCAACGAAATGGACTCAACACCCCATATTAAACGCCTAAGAATGTACCTGACTAGGAAGTATCTTAAAACCTATGGATTGCTATGTCTCCGAAAGAGAATCAAGCGTGTGTACAGGGGCATAAATGCAGCAGTGATAGGACTGGAGAGGTTCGGTGAGCAAATGAAGACCCTTTGAAGTCATATTGCATGGTACCCATTCCACGGGTCTCAACTCTCCAGGTTTAAGGTATTCTTCCTTCAGCTAAAACATGCATGTGGAACCCAGAGTATGATCAACCGTGTGATCGGGAGACGTGTTCCAATATGTGTCAGTTTTCGTCCCCTGGTACTCGGGTGCAACATTCCAGACGCTTTACTAACACTCTCCCGACTTGGAGAGTCAGTGCCTTTAACCTCCTGTTTGGCCCAGTTTGCAATTTCTGCGGAAGATGAACAGGAATAGGGAGAACCAATGACAGACTAGCTGGAGGTGTCTGGACGGGCAAATTTAACTCTCATTTCCCACCAGGAAGAGGAATTAACCAAAGGCTCAGCGTGCCGTGCCGGAACCAGATTAGGGCCTGAAGCCATCCTGCGGTGTTGCGGCCAGCTCACGAGAAAGCGAGTTGAAGAAAGGAGCTCAGGGGCACTGTAATTCACAAACCTGCAGAGTTATAAATGACAGCTATCGTCCAAAAATATACTGAAGTAAGGCTGCCAAGAGGACTTGAAAGCGGGGCAGAATTGCAGGAAACCGATTTCAGGAGGTAGACTGGAATTGCATTTAAAGCATAGGAAAAGAGGCAGAACGTCCACAATGATGCACTTGGCCAAAAAGGGCGTATGCGTTTTTTCCTGAATATATTCAGGAAAAAACGCAAACGCCCTTTTTGGCCAACCAAGCAAGCTTGCAAAGGAAATCTGCACTACAATGAAGTCTCACTTCCCCCCGGTCAAAAGGGCCATCTGAAAAAAGTGTAAAATCCAGAAAGGCAGGACAGGCCATGGAGAACTGGGAGCCTTGTTATGCTGATGGGCGGGATGTAAATTGCCAACAGCCACTGAGGAGAAGTGTATGGTGTTTCCTGAAACATCTAAAAAACAAAGCAACAGAGCCTAGGGCACTTCCACTTATGGTCCTATAGCTTAGGGAAATTAAAATCAAAAAGACACAGACACCCCAAAGGTTGGGACGGCTGTGTTTACAAGAACCTGGTTTACGGTACAAGTTCAATATCACAGAAAGTGAAAAATGGATAAAGAATTTGTGGTACTTATGTACAATGCAATATCACACAGCAATGAATTCTATGTCATCAGGCCCGTGGCAGCATAATGAGTGGATTCAGGTATGATGATTCTAACTGAAATAAGTCACACAGAAAAAGAAATATCATAAGATATCACTAATACACAGAATGTAAACTTGGCTACACAGGAACTGAATTCCAAAACAGAACAGGGTCTCAAATTTAGAAACCCAACTTATGCTTGCTTAAGGGGAAAGGTGAGTTGGGGTGCTGCATAAAACCAGAGATTGAAATGAGCACAGATAAAGTTCCTTAAGCCAATTATGGAATAGACAAGAGCTAGTCCTTGCTCAACGAAATGGACTCAACACCCCATATTAAATGCCTAAGAGTGTACCTGACTAGGAAGTATCTTAAAACCTATGGATTGCTATGTCTCCAAAAGAGAATCAAGCGTGTGTACAGGGGCATAAACGCAGCAGTGATAGGACTGGAGAGGTTCGGTGAGCAAATGAAGACCCTTTGAAGTCATATTGCATGGTACCCATTCCACGGGTCTCAACTCTCCAGGTTTAAGGTATTCTTCCTTCAGCTAAAACATGCATGTGGAACCCAGAGTATGATCAACCGTGTGATCGGGAGACGTGTTCCAATATGTGTCAGTTTTCGTCCCCTGGTACTCGGGTGCAACATTCCAGACGCTTTACTAACACTCTCCCGACTTGGAGAGTCAGCGCCTTTAACCTCCTGTTTGGCCCAGTTTGCAATTTCTGCGGAAGATGAACAGGAATAGGGAGAACCAATGACAGACTAGCTGGAGGTGTCTGGACGGGCAAATTTAACTCTCATTTCCCACCAGGAAGAGGAATTAACCAAAGGCTCAGTGTGCCGTGCCGGAAGCAGATTAGGGCCTGAAGCCATCCTGCGGTGTTGCGGCCAGCTCACGAGAAAGCGAGTTGAAGAAAGGAGCTCAGGGGCACTGTAATTCACAAACCTGCAGAGTTATAAATGACAGCTATCGTCCAAAAATATACTGAAGTAAGGCTGCCAAGAGGACTTGAAAGCGGGGCAGAATTGCAGGAAACCGATTTCAGGAGGTAGACTGGAATTGCATTGAAAGCATAGGAAAAGAGGCAGAACGTCCACAATGATGCACTTGGCAAAAAAGTGCATATGCGTTTTTTCCTGAATATATTCAGGAAAAAACGCATACGCCCTTTTTGGCCAACCAAGCAAGCTTGCAAAGGAAATCTGGACTACAATGAAGTCTCACTTCCCCCGGGTCAAAAGGGCCATCTGAAAAAAGTGTAAAATCCAGAAAGGCAGGACAGGCCATGGAGAACTGGGAGCCTTGTTATGCTGATGGGCGGGATGTAAATTGCCAACAGCCACTCGGGAGAAGTGTATGGTGTTTCCTGAAACATCTAAAAAACAAAGCAACAGAGCCTAGGGCACTTCCACATATGGTCCTATAGCTTAGGGAAATTAAAATCAAAAAGACACAGACACCCCAACGATTGAGACGGCTCTGTTTACAAGAACCTGGTTTACGGTACAAGTTCAATATCGCAGAAAGTGAAAAATGGATAAAGAAGTTGTGGTACTTACGTATAATGCAATATCACTCAGCAATGAAATCTATGTCATCAGGCCCGTAGCAGCATAATGAGTGGATTCAGGTATGATGATTCTAACTGAAATAAGTCACACAGAAAAAGAAACATCATAAGATATCACTAATACACGGAATGTAACCTTGGCTACACAGGAACTGAATTCCAAAACAGAACAGGGTCTCAAATTTAGAAACCCAACTTATGCTTGCTTAAGGGGAAAGGTGAGTTGGGGTGCTGCATAAAACCAGAGATTGAAATGAGCACAGATAAAGTTCCTTAAGCCAAATATGGAATAGACAAGAGCTACTCCTTGCTCAACGAAATGGACTCAACACCCCATATTAAACGCCTAAGAATGTACCTGACTAGGAAGTATCTTAAAACCTATGGATTGCTATGTCTCCGAAAGAGAATCAAGCGTGTGTACAGGGGCATAAACGCAGCAGTGATAGGACTGGAGAGGTTCGGTGAGCAAATGAAGACCCTTTGAAGTCATATTGCATGGTACCCATTCCACGGGTCTCAACTCTCCAGGTTTAAGGTATTCTTCCTTCAGCTAAAACATGCATGTGGAACCCAGAGTATGATCAACCGTGTGATCGGGAGACGTGTTCCAATATGTGTCAGTTTTCGTCCCCTGGTACTCGGGTGCAACATTCCAGACGCTTTACTAACACTCTCCCGACTTGGAGAGTCAGTGCCTTTAACCTCCTGTTTGGCCCAGTTTGCAATTTCTGCGGAAGATGAACAGGAATAGGGAGAACCAATGACAGACTAGCTGGAGGTGTCTGGACGGGCAAATTTAACTCTCATTTCCCACCAGGAAGAGGAATTAACCAAAGGCTCAGCGTGCCGTGCCGGAAGCAGATTAGGGCCTGAAGCCATCCTGCGGTGTTGCGGCCAGCTCACGAGAAAGCGAGTTGAAGAAAGGAGCTCAGGGGCACTGTAATTCACAAACCTGCAGAGTTATAAATGACAGCTATCGTCCAAAAATATACTGAAGTAAGGCTGCCAAGAGGACTTGAAAGCGGGGCAGAATTGCAGGAAACCGATTTCAGGAGGTAGACTGGAATTGCATTTAAAGCATAGGAAAAGAGGCAGAACGTCCACAATGATGCACTTGGCCAAAAAGGGCGTATGCGTTTTTTCCTGAATATATTCAGGAAAAAACGCATACGCCCTTTTTGGCCAACCAAGCAAGCTTGCAAAGGAAATCTGCACTACAATGAAGTCTCACTTCCCCCCGGTCAAAAGGGCCATCTGAAAAAAGTGTAAAATCCAGAAAGGCAGGACAGGCCATGGAGAACTGGGAGCCTTGTTATGCTGATGGGCGGGATGTAAATTGCCAACAGCCACTCGGGAGAAGTGTATGGTGTTTCCTGAAACATCTAAAAAACAAAGCAACAGAGCCTAGGGCACTTCCACTTATGGTCCTATAGCTTAGGGAAATTAAAATCAAAAAGACACAGCCACCCCAACGGTTGGGACGGCTCTGTTTACAAGAACCTGGTTTACGGTACAAGTTCAATATCGCAGAAAGTGAAAAATGGATAAAGAAGTTGTGGTACTTACGTACAATGCAGTATCACTCAGCAAAGAATCTATGTCATCAGGCCCGTAGCAGCATAATGAGTGGATTCAGGTATGATGATTCTAACTGAAATAAGTCACACAGAAAAAGAAACATCATAAGATATCACTAATACACGGAATGTAAACTTGGCTACACAGGAACTGAATTCCAAAACAGAACAGGGTCTCAAATTTAGAAACCCAACTTATGCTTGCTTAAGGGGAAAGGTGAGTTGGGGTGCTGCATAAAACCAGAGATTGAAATGAGCACAGATAAAGTTCCTTAAGCCAAATATGGAATAGACAAGAGCTACTCCTTGCTCAACGAAATGGACTCAACACCCCATATTAAATGCCTAAGAATGTACCTGACTAGGAAGTATCTTAAAACCTATGGATTGCTATGTCTCCGAAAGAGAATCAAGCGTGTGTACAGGGGCATAAACGCAGCAGTGATAGGACTGGAGAGGTTCGGTGAGCAAATGAAGACCCTTTGAAGTCATATTGCATGGTACCCATTCCACGGGTCTCAACTCTCCAGGTTTAAGGTATTCTTCCTTCAGCTAAAACATGCATGTGGAACCCAGAGTATGATCAACCGTGTGATCGGGAGACGTGTTCAAATATGTCTCAGTTTTCGTCCCCTGGTACTCGGGTGCAACATTCCAGACGCTTTACTAACATTCTCCCGACTTGGAGAGTCAGTGCCTTTAACCTCCTGTTTTGCCCAGTTTGCAATTTCTGCGGAAGATGAACAGGAATAGGGAGAACCAATGACAGACTAGCTGGAGGTGTCTGGACGGGCAAATTTAACTCTCATTTCCCACCAGGAAGAGGAATTAACCAAAGGCTCAGCGTGCCGTGCCGGAACCAGATTAGGGCCTGAAGCCATCCTGCGGTGTTGCGGCCAGCTCACGAGAAAGCGAGTTGAAGAAAGGAGCTCAGGGGCACTGTAATTCACAAACCTGCAGAGTTATAAATGACAGCTATCGTCCAAAAATATACTGAAGTAAGGCTGACAAGAGGACTTGAAAGCGGGGCAGAATTGCAGGAAACCGATTTCAGGAGGTAGACTGGAATTGCATTGAAAGCATAGGAAAAGAGGCAGAACGTCCACAATGATGCACTTGGCCAAAAAGGGCGTATGCGTTTTTTCCTGAATATATTCAGGAAAAAACGCATACGCCCTTTTTGGCCAACCAAGCAAGCTTGCAAAGGAAATCTGCACTACAATGAAGTCTCACTTCCCCCCGGTCAAAAGGGCCATCTGAAAAAAGTGTAAAATCCAGAAAGGCAGGACAGGCCATGGAGAACTGGGAGCCTTGTTATGCTGATGGGCGGGATGTAAATTGCCAACAGCCACTCGGGAGAAGTGTATGCTGTTTCCTGAAACATCTAAAAAACAAAGCAACAGAGCCTAGGGCACTTCCACTTATGGTCCTATAGATTAGGGAAATTAAAATAAAAAAGACACAGCCACCTCAACGGTTGGGACGGCTCTGTTTACAAGAACCTGGTTTACGGTACAAGTTCAATATCGCAGAAAGTGAAAAATGGATAAAGAAGTTGTGGTACTTACGTACAATGCAGTATCACTCAGCAAAGAATCTATGTCATCAGGCCCGTAGCAGCATAATGAGTGGATTCAGGTATGATGATTCTAACTGAAATAAGTCACACAGAAAAAGAAACATCATAAGATATCACTAATACACGGAATGTAAACTTGGCTACACAGGAACTGAATTCCAAAAGAGAACAGGGTCTCAAATTTAGAAAACCAACTTATGCTTGCTTAAGGGGAAAGGTGAGTTGGGGTGCTGCATAAAACCAGAGATTGAAATGAGCACAGATAAAGTTCCTTAAGCCAAATATGGAATAGACAAGAGCTACTCCTTGCTCAACGAAATGGACTCAACACCCCATATTAAACGCCTAAGAATGTACCTGACTAGGAAGTATCTTAAAACCTATGGATTGCTATGTCTCCGAAAGAGAATCAAGCGTGTGTACAGGGGCATAAACGCAGCAGTGATAGGACTGGAGAGGTTCGGTGAGCAAATGAAGACCCTTTGAAGTCATATTGCATGGTACCCATTCCACGGGTCTCAACTCTCCAGGTTTAAGGTATTCTTCCTTCAGCTAAAACATGCATGTGGAACCCAGAGTATGATCAACCGTGTGATCGGGAGACGTGTTCCAATATGTGTCAGTTTTCGTCCCCTGGTACTCGGGTGCAACATTCCAGACGCTTTACTAACACTCTCCCGACTTGGAGAGTCAGTGCCTTTAACCTCCTGTTTGGCCCAGTTTGCAATTTCTGCGGAAAATGAACAGGAATAGGGAGAACGAATGAGAGACTAGCTGGAGGTGTCTGGACGGGCAAATTTAACTCTCATTTCCCACCAGGAAGAGGAATTAACCAAAGGCTCAGCGTGCCATGCCGGAACCAGATTAGGGCCTGAAGCAATCCTGTGGTGTTGCGGCCAGCTCACGAAAAAGCGAGTTGAAGAAAGGAGCTCAGGGGCACTGTAATTCACAAACCTGCAGAGTTATAAATGACAGCTATCGTCCAAAAATATACTGAAGTAAGGCTGCCAAGAGGACTTGAAAGTGGGGCAGAATTGCAGGAAACTGATTGCAGGAGGTAGACTGGAATTGCATTTAAAGCATAGGAAAAGAGGCAGAACGTCCACAATGATGCACTTGGCCAAAAAGGGCGTATGCGTTTTTTCCTGAATATATTCAGGAAAAAACGCATACGCCCTTTTTGGCCAACCAAGCAAGCTTGCAAAGGAAATCTGCACTACAATGAAGTCTCACTTCCCCCCGGTCAAAAGGGCCATCTGAAAAAAGTGTAAAATCCAGAAAGGCAGGACAGGCCATGGAGAACTGGGAGCCTTGTTATGCTGATGGGCGGGATGTAAATTGCCAACAGCCACTCGGGAGAAGTGTATGGTGTTTCCTGAAACATCTAAAAAACAAAGCAACAGAGCCTAGGGCACTTCCACTTATGGTCCTATAGCTTAGGGAAATTAAAATCAAAAAGACACAGCCACCCCAAAGGTTGGGACGGCTCTGTTTACAAGAACCTGGCTTACGGTACAAGTTCAATATCGCAGAAAGTGAAAAATGGATAAAGAAGTTGTGGTACTTACGTACAATGCAGTATCACTCAGCAAGGAAATCTATGTCATCAGGCCCGTAGCAGCATAATGAGTGGATTCAGGTATGATGATTCTAACTGAAATAAGTCACACAGAAAAAGAAACATCATAAGATATCACTAATACACGGAATGTAACCTTGGCTACACAGGAACTGAATTCCAAAACAGAACAGGGTCTCAAATTTAGAAACCCAACTTATGCTTGCTTAAGGGGAAAGGTGAGTTGGGGTGCTGCATAAAACCAGAGATTGAAATGAGCACAGATAAAGTTCCTTAAGCCAAATATGGAATAGACAAGAGCTACTCCTTGCTCAACGAAATGGACTCAACACCCCATATTAAACGCCTAAGAATGTACCTGACTAGGAAGTATCTTAAAACCTATGGATTGCTATGTCTCCGAAAGAGAATCAAGCGTGTGTACAGGGGCATAAACGCAGCAGTGATAGGACTGGAGAGGTTCGGTGAGCAAATGAAGACCCTTTGAAGTCATATTGCATGGTACCCATTCCACGGTCTCAACTCTCCAGGTTTAAGGTATTCTTCCTTCAGCTAAAACATGCATGTGGAACCCAGAGTATGATCAACCGTGTGATCGGGAGACGTGTTCCAATATGTGTCAGTTTTCGTCCCCTGGTACTCGGGTGCAACATTCCAGACGCTTTACTAACACTCTCCCGACTTGGAGAGTCAGTGCCTTTAACCTCCTGTTTGGCCCAGTTTGCAATTTCTGCGGAAGATGAACAGGAATAGGGAGAACCAATGACAGACTAGCTGGAGGTGTCTGGACGGGCAAATTTAACTCTCATTTCCCACCAGGAAGAGGAATTAACCAAAGGCTCAGCGTGCCGTGCCGGAACCAGATTAGGGCCTGAAGCCATCCTGCGGTGTTGCGGCCAGCTCACGAGAAAGCGACTTGAAGAAAGGAGCTCAGGGGCACTGTAATTCACAAACCTGCAGAGTTATAAATGACAGCTATCGTCCAAAAATATACTGAAGTAAGGCTGCCAAGAGGACTTGAAAGTGGGGCAGAATTGCAGGAAACCGATTTCAGGAGGTAGACTGGAATTGCATTTAAAGCATAGGAAAAGAGGCAGAACGTCCACAATGATGCACTTGGCCAAAAAGGGCGTATGCGTTTTTTCCTGAATATATTCAGGAAAAAACGCATACGCCCTTTTTGGCCAACCAAGCAAGCTTGCAAAGGAAATCTGCACTACAATGAAGTCTCACTTCCCCCCGGTCAAAAGGGCCATCTGAAAAAAGTGTAACCTCCAGAAAGGCAGGACAGGCCATGGAGAACTGGGAGCCTTGTTATGCTGATGGGCAGGATGTAAATTGCCAACAGCCACTCGGGAGAAGTGTATGGTGTTTCCTGAAACATCTAAAAAACAAAGCAACAGAGCCTAGGGCACTTCCACTTATGGTCCTATAGCTTAGGGAAATTAAAATCAAAAAGACACAGACACCCCAACGGTTGGGACGGCTCTGTTTACAAGAACCTGGTTTACGGTACAAGTTCAATATCGCAGAAAGTGAAAAATGGATAAAGAAGTTGTGGTACTTACGTACAATGCAGTATCACTCAGCAAGGAAATCTATGTCATCAGGCCCGTAGCAGCATAATGAGTGGATTCAGGTATGATGATTCTAACTGAAATAAGTCACACAGAAAAAGAAACATCATAAGATATCACTAATACACGGAATGTAACCTTGGCTACACAGGAACTGAATTCCAAAACAGAACAGGGTCTCAAATTTAGAAACCCAACTTACGCTTGCTTAAGGGGAAAGGTGAGTTGGGGTGCTGCATAAAACCAGAGATTGAAATGAGCACAGATAAAGTTCCTTAAGCCAAATATGGAATAGACAAGAGCTACTCCTTGCTCAACGAAATGGACTCAACACCCCATATTAAACGCCTAAGAATGTACCTGACTAGGAAGTATCTTAAAACCTATGGATTGCTATGTGTCCGAAAGAGAATCAAGCGTGTGTACAGGGGCACAAACACAGCAGTGATAGGACTGGAGAGGTTCGGTGAGCAAATGAAGACCCTTTGAAGTCATATTGCATGGTACCCATTCCACGGGTCTCAACTCTCCAGGTTTAAGGTATTCTTCCTTCAGCTAAAACATGCATGTGGAACCCAGAGTATGATCAACCGTGTGATCGGGAGACGTGTTCCAATATGTGTCAGTTTTCGTCCCCTGGTACTCGGGTGCAACATTCCAGACGCTTTACTAACACTCTCCCGACTTGGAGAGTCAGTGCCTTTAACCTCCTGTTTGGCCCAGTTTGCAATTTCTGCGGAAGATGAACAGGAATAGGCAGAACCAATGACAGACTAGCTGGAGGTGTCTGGACGGGCAAATTTAACTCTCATTTCCCACCAGGAAGAGGAATTAACCAAAGGCTCAGCGTGCCGTGCCGGAACCAGATTAGGGCCTGAAGCCATCCTGCGGTGATGCGGCCAGCTCACGAGAAAGCGAGTTGAAGAAAGGAGCTCAGGGGCACTGTAATTCACAAACCTGCAGAGTTATAAATGACAGCTATCGTCCAAAAATATACTGAAGTAAGGCTGCCAAGAGGACTTGAAAGCGGGGCAGAATTGCAGGATACCGATTTCAGGAGGTAGACTGGAATTGCATTTAAAGCATAGGAAAAGAGGCAGAACGTCCACAATGATGCACTTGGCCAAAAAGGGCGTATGCGTTTTTTCCTGAATATATTCAGGAAAAAACGCATACGCCCTTTTTGGCCAACCAAGCAAGCTTGCAAAGGAAATCTGCACTACAATGAAGTCTCACTTCCCCCCGGTCAAAAGGGCCATCTGAAAAAAGTGTAAAATCCAGAAAGGCAGGACAGGCCATGGAGAACTGGGAGCCTTGTTATGCTGATGGGCGGGATGTAAATTGCCAACAGCCACTCGGGAGAAGTGTATGGTGTTTCCTGAAACATCTAAAAAACAAAGCAACAGAGCCTAGGGCACTTCCACTTATGGTCCTATAGCTTAGGGAAATTAAAATCAAAAAGACACAGCCACCCCAAAGGTTGGGACGGCTCTGTTTACAAGAACCTGGTTTACGGTACAAGTTCAATATCGCAGAAAGTGTAAAATGGATAAAGAAGTTGTGGTACTTACGTACAATGCAGTATCACTCAGCAATGAAATCTATGTCATCAGGCCCGTAGCAGCATAATGAGTGGATTCAGGTACGATGATTCTAACTGAAATAAGTCACACAGGAAAAGAAACATCATAAGATATCACTAATACACGGAATGTAACCTTGGCTACACAGGAACTGAATTCCAAACAGAACAGGTCCTCCAATTTAGAAACCCAACTTATGCTTGCTTAAGGGGAAAGGTGAGTTGGGGTGCTGCATAAAACCAGAGATTGAAATGAGCACAGATAAAGTTCCTTAAGCCAAATATGGAATAGACAAGAGCTACTCCTTGCTCAATGAAATGGACTCAACACCCCATATTAAACGCCTAAGAATGTACCTGACTAGGAAGTATCTTAAAACCTATGGATTGCTATGTCTCCGAAAGAGAATCAAGCGTGTGTACAGCGGAATAAACGCAGCAGTGATAGGACTGGAGAGGTTCGGTGAGCAAATGAAGACCCTTTGAAGTCATATTGCATGGTACCCATTCCACGGGTCTCAACTCTCCAGGTTTAAGGTATTCTTCCTTCAGCTAAAACATGCATGTGGAACCCAGAGTATGATCAACCGTGTGATCGGGAGACGTGTTCCAATATGTCTCAGTTTTCGTCCCCTGGTACTCGGGTGCAACATTCCAGACGCTTTACTAACACTCTCCCGACTTGGAGAGTCAGTGCCTTTAACCTCCTGTTTGGCCCAGTTTGCAATTTCTGCGGAAGATGAACAGGAATAGGGAGAACCAATGACAGACTAGATGGAGGTGTCTGGACGGGCAAATTTAACTCTCATTTCCCACCAGGAAGAGGAATTAACCAAAGGCTCAGCGTGCCATGCCGGAACCAGATTAGGGCCTGAAGCAATCCTGCAGTGTTGCGGCCAGCTCACGAGAAAGCGAGTTGAAGAAAGGAGCTCAGGGGCACTGTAATTCACAAACCTGCAGAGTTATAAATGATAGCTATCGTCAAAAATATACTGAAGTAAGGCTGCCAAGAGGACTTGAAAGCGGGGCAGAATTGCACGAAACCGATTTCAGGAGGTAGACTGGAATTGCATTTAAAGCATAGGAAAAGAGGCAGAACGTCCACAATGATGCACTTGGCCAAAAAGGGCGTATGCGTTTTTTCCTGAATATATTCAGGAAAAAACGCATACGCCCTTTTTGGCCAACCAAGCAAGCTTGCAAAGGAAATCTGCACTACAATGAAGTCTCACTTCCCCCCGGTCAAAAGGGCCATCTGAATAAAGTGTAAATCCAGAAAGGCAGGACAGGCCATGGAGAACTGGGAGCCTTGTTATGCTGATGGGCGGGATGTAAATTGCCAACAGCCACTCGGGAGAAGTGTATGGTGTTTCCTGAAACATCTAAAAAACAAAGCAACAGAGCCTAGGGCACTTCCACTTATGGTCCTATAGCTTAGGGAAATTAAAATCAAAAAGACACAGCCACCACAAAGGTTGGGACAACTCTGTTTACAACAACCTGGTTTAAGGTACAAGTTCAATATCGCAGAAAGTGAAAAATGGATAAAGAAGTTGTGGTACTTACGTACAATGCAGTATCACTCAGCAATGAAATCTATGTCATCAGGCCCGTAGCAGCATAATGAGTGGATTCAGGTATGATGATTCTAACTGAAATAACTCACACAGAAAAAGAAACATCATAAGATATCACTAATACACGGAATGTAACCTTGGCTACACAGGAACTGAATTCCAAAACAGAACAGGGTCTCCAATTTAGAAACCCAACTTATGCTTGCTTAAGGGGAAAGGTGAGTTGGGGTGCTGCATAAAACCAGAGATTGAAATGAGCACAGATAAAGTTCCTTAAGCCAAATATGGAATAGACAAGAGCTACTCCTTGCTCAACGAAATGGACTCAACACCCCATATTAAATGCCTAAGAGTGTACCTGACTAGGAAGTATCTTAAAACCTATGGATTGCTATGTCTCCGAAAGAGAATCAAGCGTGTGTACAGGGGCATAAACGCAGCAGTGATAGGATTGGAGAAGTTCGGTGAGCAAATGAAGACCCTTTGAAGTCATATTGCATGGTACCCATTCCACGGGTCTCAACTCTCCAGGTTTAAGGTATTCTTCCTTCAGCTAAAACATGCATGTGGAACCCAGAGTATGATCAACCGTGTGATCGGGAGACGTGTTCCAATATGTGTCAGTTTTCGTCCCCTGGTACTCGGGTGCAACATTCCAGATGCTTTACTAACACTCTCCCGACTTGGAGAGTCAGTGCCTTTAACCTCCTGTTTGGCCCAGTTTGCAATTTCTGCGGAAGATGAACAGGAATAGGGAGAACCAATGAGAGACTAGATGGAGGTGTCTGGACGGGCAAATTTAACTCTCATTTCCCACCAGGAAGAGGAATTAACCAAAGGCTCAGCGTGCCGTGCTGGAACCAGATTAGGGCCTGAAGCCAACATGCGGTGTTGCGGCCAGCTCACGAGAAAGCGAGTTGAAGAAAGGAGCTCAGGGGCACTGTAATTCACAAACCTGCAGAGTTATAAATGACAGGTATCGTCCAAAAATATACTGAAGTAAGGCTGCCAAGAGGACTTGAAAGCGGGGCAGAATTGCAGGAAACCGATTTCAGGAGGTAGACTGGAATTGCATTTAAAGCATAGGAAAAGAGGCAGAACGTCCACAATGATGCACTTGGCCAAAAAGGGCGTATGCGTTTTTTCCTGAATATATTCAGGAAAAAACGCATACGCCCTTTTTGGCCAACCAAGCAAGCTTGCAAAGGAAATCTGCACTACAATGAAGTCTCACTTCCCCCCGGTCAAAAGGGCCATCTGAAAAAAGTGTAAAATCCAGAAAGGCAGGACAGGCCATGGAGAACTGGGAGCCTTGTTATGCTGATGGGCGGGATGTAAATTGCCAACAGCCACTCGGGAGAAGTGTATGGTGTTTCCTGAAACATCTAAAAAACAAAGCAACAGAGCCTAGGGCACTTCCACTTATGGTCCTATAGCTTAGGGAAATTAAAATCAAAAAGACACAGCCACCCCAAAGTTTGGGACGGCTCTGTTTACAAGAACCTGATTTACGGTACAAGTTCAATATCGCAGAAAGTGAAAAATGGATAAAGAAGTTGTGGTACTTACGTACAATGCAGTATCACTCAGCAATGAAATCTATGTCATCAGGCCCGTAGCAGCATAATGAGTGGATTCAGGTATGATGATTCTAACTGAAATAAGTCACACAGAAAAAGAATCATAAGATATCACTAATACATGCAATGTAAACTTGGCTACACAGGAACTGAATTCTAAAACAGAATAGGGTCTCAAATTTAGAAACCCAACTTATGCTTGCTTAAGGGGAAAGGTGAGTTGGAGTGCTGCATAAAACCAGAGATTGAAATGAGCACAGATAAAGTTCCTTAAGCCAAATATGGAATAGACAAGAGCTACTCCTTGCTCAACGAAATGGACTTAACACCCCATATTAAATGCCTAAGAGTGTACCTGACTAGGAAGTATCTTAAAACCTATGGATTGCTATGTCTCCGAAAGAGAATCAAGCGTGTGTACAGGGGCATAAACGCAGCAGTGATAGGATTGGAGAAGTTCGGTGAGCAAATGAAGACCCTTTGAAGTCATATTGCATGGTACCCATTCCACGGGTCTCAACTCTCCAGGTTTAAGGTATTCTTCCTTCAGCTAAAACATGCATGTGGAACCCAGAGTATGATCAACCGTGTGATCGGGAGACGTGTTCAAATATGTGTCAGTTTTCGTCCCCTGGTACTCGGGTGCAACATTCCAGACGCTTTACTAACACTCTCCCGACTTGGAGAGTCAGTGCCTTTAACATCCTGTTTGGCCCAGTTTGCAATTTCTGCGGAAGATGAACAGGAATAGGGAGAACCAATGAGAGACTAGCTGGAGGTGTCTGGACGGGCAAATTTAACTCTCATTTCCCACCAGGAAGAGGAATTAACCAAAGGCTCAGCGTTCCGTGCCGGAACCAGATTAGGGCCTGAAGCAATCCTGCGGTGTTGCGGCCAGCTCACGAGAAAGCGAGTTGAAGAAAGGAGCTCAGGGGCACTGTAATTCACAAACCTGCAGAGTTATAAATGACAGCTATCGTCCAAAAATATACTGAAGTAAGGCTGCCAAGAGGACTTGAAAGCGGGGCAGAATTGCAGGAAACCGATTTCAGGAGGTAGACTGGAATTGCATTTAAAGCATAGGAAAAGAGGCAGAACGTCCACAATGATGCACTTGGCCAAAAAGGGCGTATGCGTTTTTTCCTGAATATATTCAGGAAAAAACGCATACGCACTTTTTGGCCAACCAAGCAAGCTTGCAATGGAAATCTGCACTACAATGAAGTCTCACTTCCCCCCGGTCAAAAGGGCCATCTGAAAAAAGTGTAAAATCCAGAAAGGCAGGACAGGCCATGGAGAACTGGGAGCCTTGTTATGCTGATGGGCGGGATGTAAATTGCCAACAGCCACTCGGGAGAAGTGTATGGTGTTTCCTGAAACATCTAAAAAACAAAGCAACAGAGCCTAGGGCACTTCCACTTATGGTCCTATAGCTTAGGGAAATTAAAATCAAAAAGACACAGCCACCCCAAAGTTTGGGACGGCTCTGTTTACAAGAACCTGATTTACGGTACAAGTTCAATATCGCAGAAAGTGAAAAATGGATAAAGAAGTTGTGGTACTTACGTACAATGCAGTATCACTCAGCAATGAAATCTATGTCATCAGGCACGTAGCAGCATAATGAGTGGATTCAGGTATGATGATTCTAACTGAAATAAGTCACACAGAAAAAGAAACATCATAAGATATCACTAATACACGGAATGTAACCTTGGCTACACAGGAACTGAATTCCAAAACAGAACAGGGTCTCCAATTTAGAAACCCAACTTATGCTTGCTTAAGGGGAAAGGTGAGTTGGGGTGCTGCATAAAACCAGAGATTGAAATGAGCACAGATAAAGTTCCTTAAGCCAAATATGGAATAGACAAGAGCTACTCCTTGCTCAACGAAATGGACTCAACACCCCATATTAAATGCCTAAGAGTGTACCTGACTAGGAAGTATCTTAAAACCTATGGATTGCTATGTCTCCGAAAGAGAATCAAGCGTGTGTACAGGGGCATAAACGCAGCAGTGATAGGATTGGAGAAGTTCGGTGAGCAAATGAAGACCCTTTGAAGTCATATTGCATGGTACCCATTCCACGGGTCTCAACTCTCCAGGTTTAAGGTATTCTTCCTTCAGCTAAAACATGCATGTGGAACCCAGAGTATGATCAACCGTGTGATCAGGAGACGTGTTCAAATATGTCTCAGTTTTCGTCCCCTGGTACTCGGGTGCAACATTCCAGACGCTTTACTAACACTCTCCCGACTTGGAGAGTCAGTGCCTTTAACATCCTGTTTGGCCCAGTTTGCAATTTCTGCGGAAGATGAACAGGAATAGGGAGAACCAATGAGAGACTAGCTGGAGGTGTCTGGACGGGCAAATTTAACTCTCATTTCCCACCAGGAAGAGGAATTAACCAAAGGCTCAGCGTTCCGTGCTGGAACCAGATTAGGGCCTGAAGCCAACATGCGGTGTTGCGACCAGCTCACGAGAAAGCGAGTTGAAGAAAGGAGCTCAGGGGCACTGTAATTCACAAACCTGCAGAGTTATAAATGACAGCTATCATCCAAAAATATACTGAAGTAAGGCTGCCAAGAGGACTTGAAAGCGGGGCAGAATTGCAGAAAACCGATTTCAGGAGGTAGACTGGAATTGCATTTAAAGCATAGGAAAAGAGGCAGAACGTCCACAATGATGCACTTGGCCAAAAAGGGCGTATGTGTTTTTTCCTCAATATATTCAGGAAAAAACTCACACGCCCTTTTTGGCCAACCAAGCAAGCTTGCAAAGGAAATCTGCACTACAATGAAGTCTCACTTCCCCCTGGTCATAAGGGCCATCTGAAAAAAGTGTAAAATCCAGAAAGGCAGGACAGGCCATGGAGAACTGGGAGCCTTGTTATGCTGATGGGCGGGATGTAAATTGCCAACAGCCACTCGGGAGAAGTGTATGGTGTTTCCTGAAACATCTAAAAAACAAAGCAACAGAGCCTAGGGCACTTCCACTTATGGTCCTATAGCTTAGGGAAATTAAAATCAAAAAGACACAGCCACCCCAAAGTTTGGGACGGCACTGTTTACAAGAACCTGATTTACGGTACAAGTTCAATATCGCAGAAAGTGAAAAATGGATAAAGAATTTGTGGTACTTACGTACAATGCAGTATCACTCAGCAATGAAATCTATGTCATCAGGCCCGTAGCAGCATAATGAGTGGATTCAGGTATGATGATTCTAACTGAAATAAGTCACACAGAAAAAGAAACATCATAAGATATCACTAATACACGGAATGTAACCTTGGCTACACAGGAACTGAATTCCAAAACAGAACAGGGTCTCCAATTTAGAAAACCAACTTATGCTTGCTTAAGGGGAAAGGTGAGTTGGGGTGCTGCATAAAACCAGAGATTGAAATGAGCACAGATAAAGTTCCTTAAGCCAAATATGGAATAGACAAGAGCTACTCCTTGCTCAACGAAATGGACTCAACACCCCATATTAAATGCCTAAGAGTGTACCTGACTAGGAAGTATCTTAAAACCTATGGATTGCTATGTCTCCGAAAGAGAATCAAGCGTGTGTACAGGGGCATAAACGCAGCAGTGATAGGATTTGAGAAGTTCGATGAGCAAATGAAGACCCTTTGAAGTCATATTGCATGGTACCCATTCCACGGGTCTCAACTCTCCAGGTTTAAGGTATTCTTCCTTCAGCTAAAACATGCATGTGGAACCCAGAGTATGATCAACCGTGTGATCGGGAGACGTGTTCCAATATGTCTCAGTTTTCGTCCCCTGGTACTCGGGTGCAACATTCCAGACGCTTTACTAACACTCTCCCGACTTGGAGAGTCAGCGCCTTTAACCTCCTGTTTGGCCCAGTTTGCAATTTCTGCGGAAGATGAACAGGAATAGGGAGAACCAATGAGAGACTAGCTGGAGGTGTCTGGACGGGCAAATTTAACTCTCATTTCCCACCAGGAAGAGGAATTAACCAAAGGCTCAGCGTGCCGTGCTGGAACCAGATTAGGGCCTGAAGCCATCCTGCGGTGTTGCGGCCAGCTCACGCGAAAGCGACTTGAAGAAAGGAGCTCAGGGGCACTGTAATTCACAAACCTGCAGAGTTATAAATGACAGCTATCGTCCAAAAATATACTGAAGTAAGGCTGCCAAGAGGACTTGAAAGCGGGGCAGAATTGCAGGAAACCGATTTCAGGAGGTAGACTGGAATTGCATTTAAAGCATAGGAAAAGAGGCAGAACGTCCACAATGATGCACTTGGCCAAAAAGGGCGTATGCGTTTTTTCCTGAATATATTCAGGAAAAAACGCATACGCCCTTTTTGGCCAACCAAGCAAGCTTGCAAAGGAAATCTGCACTACAATGAAGTCTCACTTCCCCCTGGTCAAAAGGGCCATCTGAAAAAAGTGTAAAATCCAGAAAGGCAGGACAGGCCATGGAGAACTGGGAGCCTTGTTATGCTGATGGGCGGGATGTAAATTGCCAACAGCCACTCGGGAGAAGTGTATGGTGTTTCCTGAAACATCTAAAAAACAAAGCAACAGAGCCTAGGGCACTTCCACTTATGGTCCTATAGCTTAGGGAAATTAAAATCAAAAAGACACAGCCACCCCAAAGTTTGGGACGGCTCTGTTTACAAGAACCTGATTTACGGTACAAGTTCAATATCGCAGAAAGTGAAAAATGGATAAAGAAGTTGTGGTACTTACGTACAATGCAGTATCACTCAGCAATGAAATCTATGTCATCAGGCCCGTAGCAGCATAATGAGTGGATTCAGGTATGATGATTCTAACTGAAATAAGTCACACAGAAAAAGAATCATAAGATATACTAATACATGGAATGTAAACTTGGCTACACAGGAACTGAATTCTAAAACAGAATAGGGTCTCAAATTTAGAAACCCAACTTATGCTTGCTTAAGGGGAAAGGTGAGTTGGAGTGCTGCATAAAACCAGAGATTGAAATGAGCACAGATAAAGTTCCTTAAGCCAAATATGGAATAGACAAGAGCTACTCCTTGCTCAACGAAATGGACTTAACACCCCATATTAAATGCCTAAGAGTGTACCTGACTAGGAAGTATCTTAAAACCTATGGATTGCTATGTCTCCGAAAGAGAATCAAGCGTGTGTACAGGGGCATAAACGCAGCAGTGATAGGATTGGAGAAGTTCGGTGAGCAAATGAAGACCCTTTGAAGTCATATTGCATGGTACCCATTCCACGGGTCTCAACTCTCCAGGTTTAAGGTATTCTTCCTTCAGCTAAAACATGCATGTGGAACCCAGAGTATGATCAACCGTGTGATCGGGAGACGTGTTCAAATATGTCTCAGTTTTCGTCCCCTGGTACTCGGGTGCAACATTCCAGACGCTTTACTAACACTCTCCCGACTTGGAGAGTCAGTGCCTTTAACATCCTGTTTGGCCCAGTTTGCAATTTCTGCGGAAGATGAACAGGAATAGGGAGAACCAATGAGAGACTAGCTGGAGGTGTCTGGACGGGCAAATTTAACTCTCATTTCCCACCAGGAAGAGGAATTAACCAAAGGCTCAGCGTTCCGTGCCGGAACCAGATTAGGGCCTGAAGCAATCCTGCGGTGTTGCGGCCAGCTCACGAGAAAGCGAGTTGAAGAAAGGAGCTCAGGGGCACTGTAATTCACAAACCTGCAGAGTTATAAATGACAGCTATCGTCCAAAAATATACTGAAGTAAGGCTGCCAAGAGGACTTGAAAGCGGGGCAGAATTGCAGGAAACCGATTTCAGGAGGTAGACTGGAATTGCATTTAAAGCATAGGAAAAGAGGCAGAACGTCCACAATGATGCACTTGGCCAAAAAGGGCGTATGCGTTTTTTCCTGAATATATTCAGGAAAAAACGCATACGCACTTTTTGGCCAACCAAGCAAGCTTGCAATGGAAATCTGCACTACAATGAAGTCTCACTTCCCCCTGGTCAAAAGGGCCATCTGAAAAAAGTGTAAAATCCAGAAAGGCAGGACAGGCCATGGAGAACTGGGAGCCTTGTTATGCTGATGGGCGGGATGTAAATTGCCAACAGCCACTCGGGAGAAGTGTATGGTGTTTCCTGAAACATCTAAAAAACAAAGCAACAGAGCCTAGGGCACTTCCACTTATGGTCCTATAGCTTAGGGAAATTAAAATCAAAAAGACACAGCCACCCCAAAGTTTGGGACGGCTCTGTTTACAAGAACCTGATTTACGGTACAAGTTCAATATCGCAGAAAGTGAAAAATGGATAAAGAAGTTGTGGTACTTACGTACAATGCAGTATCACTCAGCAATGAAATCTATGTCATCAGGCACGTAGCAGCATAATGAGTGGATTCAGGTATGATGATTCTAACTGAAATAAGTCACACAGAAAAAGAAACATCATAAGATATCACTAATACACGGAATGTAACCTTGGCTACACAGGAACTGAATTCCAAAACAGAACAGGGTCTCCAATTTAGAAACCCAACTTATGCTTGCTTAAGGGGAAAGGTGAGTTGGGGTGCTGCATAAAACCAGAGATTGAAATGAGCACAGATAAAGTTCCTTAAGCCAAATATGGAATAGACAAGAGCTACTCCTTGCTCAACGAAATGGACTCAACACCCCATATTAAATGCCTAAGAGTGTACCTGACTAGGAAGTATCTTAAAACCTATGGATTGCTATGTCTCCGAAAGAGAATCAAGCGTGTGTACAGGGGCATAAACGCAGCAGTGATAGGATTGGAGAAGTTCGGTGAGCAAATGAAGACCCTTTGAAGTCATATTGCATGGTACCCATTCCACGGGTCTCAACTCTCCAGGTTTAAGGTATTCTTCCTTCAGCTAAAACATGCATGTGGAACCCAGAGTATGATCAACCGTGTGATCAGGAGACGTGTTCAAATATGTCTCAGTTTTCGTCCCCTGGTACTCGGGTGCAACATTCCAGACGCTTTACTAACACTCTCCCGACTTGGAGAGTCAGTGCCTTTAACATCCTGTTTGGCCCAGTTTGCAATTTCTGCGGAAGATGAACAGGAATAGGGAGAACCAATGAGAGACTAGCTGGAGGTGTCTGGACGGGCAAATTTAACTCTCATTTCCCACCAGGAAGAGGAATTAACCAAAGGCTCAGCGTTCCGTGCTGGAACCAGATTAGGGCCTGAAGCCAACATGCGGTGTTGCGACCAGCTCACGAGAAAGCGAGTTGAAGAAAGGAGCTCAGGGGCACTGTAATTCACAAACCTGCAGAGTTATAAATGACAGCTATCATCCAAAAATATACTGAAGTAAGGCTGCCAAGAGGACTTGAAAGCGGGGCAGAATTGCAGAAAACCGATTTCAGGAGGTAGACTGGAATTGCATTTAAAGCATAGGAAAAGAGGCAGAACGTCCACAATGATGCACTTGGCCAAAAAGGGCGTATGCGTTTTTTCCTCAATATATTCAGGAAAAAACGCACACGCCCTTTTTGGCCAACCAAGCAAGCTTGCAAAGGAAATCTGCACTACAATGAAGTCTCACTTCCCCCTGGTCATAAGGGCCATCTGAAAAAAGTGTAAAATCCAGAAAGGCAGGACAGGCCATGGAGAACTGGGAGCCTTGTTATGCTGATGGGCGGGATGTAAATTGCCAACAGCCACTCGGGAGAAGTGTATGGTGTTTCCTGAAACATCTAAAAAACAAAGCAACAGAGCCTAGGGCACTTCCACTTATGGTCCTATAGCTTAGGGAAATTAAAATCAAAAAGACACAGCCACCCCAAAGTTTGGGACGGCTCTGTTTACAAGAACCTGATTTACGGTACAAGTTCAATATCGCAGAAAGTGAAAAATGGATAAAGAAGTTGTGGTACTTACGTACAATGCAGTATCACTCAGCAATGAAATCTATGTCATCAGGCCCGTAGCAGCATAATGAGTGGATTCAGGTATGATGATTCTAACTGAAATAAGTCACACAGAAAAAGAAACATCATAAGATATCACTAATACACGGAATGTAACCTTGGCTACACAGGAACTGAATTCCAAAACAGAACAGGGTCTCCAATTTAGAAAACCAACTTATGCTTGCTTAAGGGGAAAGGTGAGTTGGGGTGCTGCATAAAACCAGAGATTGAAATGAGCACAGATAAAGTTCCTTAAGCCAAATATGGAATAGACAAGAGCTACTCCTTGCTCAACGAAATGGACTCAACACCCCATATTAAATGCCTAAGAGTGTACCTGACTAGGAAGTATCTTAAAACCTATGGATTGCTATGTCTCCGAAAGAGAATCAAGCGTGTGTACAGGGGCATAAACGCAGCAGTGATAGGATTTGAGAAGTTCGATGAGCAAATGAAGACCCTTTGAAGTCATATTGCATGGTACCCATTCCACGGGTCTCAACTCTCCAGGTTTAAGGTATTCTTCCTTCAGCTAAAACATGCATGTGAAACCCAGAGTATGATCAACCGTGTGATCGGGAGACGTGTTCCAATATGTCTCAGTTTTCGTCCCCTGGTACTCGGGTGCAACATTCCAGACGCTTTACTAACACTCTCCCGACTTGGAGAGTCAGCGCCTTTAACCTCCTGTTTGGCCCAGTTTGCAATTTCTGCGGAAGATGAACAGGAATAGGGAGAACCAATGAGAGACTAGCTGGAGGTGTCTGGACGGGCAAATTTAACTCTCATTTCCCACCAGGAAGAGGAATTAACCAAAGGCTCAGCGTGCCGTGCTGGAACCAGATTAGGGCCTGAAGCCATCCTGCGGTGTTGCGGCCAGCTCACGCGAAAGCGACTTGAAGAAAGGAGCTCAGGGGCACTGTAATTCACAAACCTGCAGAGTTATAAATGACAGCTATCGTCCAAAAATATACTGAAGTAAGGCTGCCAAGAGGACTTGAAAGCGGGGCAGAATTGCAGGAAACCGATTTCAGGAGGTAGACTGGAATTGCATTTAAAGCATAGGAAAAGAGGCAGAACGTCCACAATGATGCACTTGGCCAAAAAGGGCGTATGCGTTTTTTCCTGAATATATTCAGGAAAAAACGCATACGCCCTTTTTGGCCAACCAAGCAAGCTTGCAAAGGAAATCTGCACTACAATGAAGTCTCACTTCCCCCTGGTCAAAAGGGCCATCTGAAAAAAGTGTAAAATCCAGAAAGGCAGGACAGGCCATGGAGAACTGGGAGCCTTGTTATGCTGATGGGCGTGATGTAAATTGCCAACAGCCACTCGGGAGAAGTGTATGGTGTTTCCTGAAACATCTAAAAAACAAAGCAACAGAGCCTAGGGCACTTCCACTTATGGTCCTATAGCTTAGGGAAATTAAAATCAAAAAGACACAGCCACCCCAAAGTTTGGGACGGCTCTGTTTACAAGAACCTGATTTACGGTACAAGTTCAATATCGCAGAAAGTGAAAAATGGATAAAGAAGTTGTGGTACTTACGTACAATGCAGTATCACTCAGCAATGAAATCTATGTCATCAGGCCCGTAGCAGCATAATGAGTGGATTCAGGTATGATGATTCTAACTGAAATAAGTCACACAGAAAAAGAATCATAAGATATCACTAATACATGGAATGTAAACTTGGCTACACAGGAACTGAATTCCAAAACAGAACAGGGTCTCAAATTTAGAAACCCAACTTATGCTTGCTTAAGGGGAAAGGTGAGTTGGAGTGCTGCATAAAACCAGAGATTGAAATGAGCACAGATAAAGTTCCTTAAGCCAAATATGGAATAGACAAGAGCTACTCCTTGCTCAACGAAATGGACTCAACACCCCATATTAAATGCCTAAGAGTGTACCTGACTAGGAAGTATCTTAAAACCTATGGATTGCTATGTCTCCGAAAGAGAATCAAGCGTGTGTACAGGGGCATAAACGCAGCAGTGATAGGATTGGAGAAGTTCGGTGAGCAAATGAAGACCCTTTGAAGTCATATTGCATGGTAACCATTCCACGGGTCTCAACTCTCCAGGTTTAAGGTATTCTTCCTTCAGCTAAAACATGCATGTGGAACCCAGAGTATGATCAACCGTGTGATCGGGAGACGTGTTCCAATATGTCTCAGTTTTCGTCCCCTGGTACTCGGGTGCAACATTCCAGACGCTTTCCTAACACTCTCCCGACTTGGAGAGTCAGCGCCTTTAACCTCCTGTTTGGCCCAGTTTGCAATTTCTGCGGAAGATGAACAGGAATAGGGAGAACCAATGAGAGACTAGATGGAGGTGTCTGGACGGGCAAATTTAACTCTCATTTCCCACCAGGAAGAGGAATTAACCAAAGGCTCAGCGTGCCGTGCCGGAACCAGATTAGGGCCTGAAGCCATCCTGCGGTGTTGCGGCCAGCTCACGAGAAAGCGAGTTGAAGAAAGGAGCTCAGGGGCACTGTAATTCACAAACCTGCAGAGTTATAAATGACAGCTATCGTCCAAAAATATACTGAAGTAAGGCTGCAAGAGGACTTGAAAGCGGGGCAGAATTGCAGGAAACCGATTTCAGGAGGTAGACTGGAATTGCATTTAAAGCATAGGAAAAGAGGCAGAACGTCCACAATGATGCACTTGGCCAAAAAGGGCGTATGCGTTTTTTCCTGAATATATTCAGGAAAAAACGCATACGCCCTTTTTGGCCAACCAAGCAAGCTTGCAAAGGAAATCTGCACTACAATGAAGTCTCACTTCCCCCCGGTCAAAAGGGCCATCTGAATAAAGTGTAAATCCAGAAAGGCAGGACAGGCCATGGAGAACTGGGAGCCTTGTTATGCTGATGGGCGGGATGTAAATTGCCAACAGCCACTCGGGAGAAGTGTATGGTGTTTCCTGAAACATCTAAAAAACAAAGCAACAGAGCCTAGGGCACTTCCACTTATGGTCCTATAGTTTAGGGAAATTAAAATCAAAAAGACACAGCCACCCCAAAGGTTGGGACAACTCTGTTTACAACAACCTGGTTTAAGGTACAAGTTCAATATTGCGGAAAGTGAAAAATGGATAAAGAAGTTGTGGTACTTACGTACAATGCAGTATCACTCAGCAATGAAATCTATGTCATCAGGCCCGTAGCAGCATAATGAGTGGATTCAGGTATGATGATTCTAACTGAAATAAGTCACACAGAAAAAGAAACATCATAAGATATCACTAATACACGGAATGTAACCTTGGCTACACAGGAACTGAATTCCAAAACAGAACAGGGTCTCAAATTTAGAAACCCAACTTATGCTTGCTTAAGGGGAAAGGTGAGTTGGGGTGCTGCATAAAACCAGAGATTGAAATGAGCACAGATAAAGTTCCTTAAGCCAAATATGGAATAGACAAGAGCTACTCCTTGCTCAACGAAATGGACTCAACACCCCATATTAAATGCCTAAGAGTGTACCTGACTAGGAAGTATCTTAAAACCTATGGATTGCTATGTCTCCGAAAGAGAATCAAGCGTGTGTACAGGGGCATAAACGCAGCAGTGATAGGATTGGAGAAGTTCGGTGAGCAAATGAAGACCCTTTGAAGTCATATTGCATGGTACCCATTCCACGGGTCTCAACTCTCCAGGTTTAAGGTATTCTTCCTTCAGCTAAAACATGCATGTGGAACCCAGAGTATGATCAACCGTGTGATCGGGAGACGTGTTCCAATATGTGTCAGTTTTCGTCCCCTGGTACTCGGGTGCAACATTCCAGACGCTTTACTAACACTCTCCCGACTTGGAGAGTCAGTGCCTTTAACCTCCTGTTTGGCCCAGTTTGCAATTTCTGCGGAAGATGAACAGGAATAGGGAGAACCAATGAGAGACTAGCTGGAGGTGTCTGGACGGGCAAATTTAACTCTCATTTCCCACCAGGAAGAGGAATTAACCAAAGGCTCAGCGTGCCGTGCTGGAACCAGATTAGGGCCTGAAGCCAACATGCGGTGTTGCGGCCAGCTCACGAGAAAGCGAGTTGAAGAAAGGAGCTCAGGGGCACTGTAATTCACAAACCTGCAGAGTTATAAATGACAGCTATCGTCCAAAAATATACTGAAGTAAGGCTGCCAAGAGGACTTGAAAGCGGGGCAGAATTGCAGGAAACCGATTTCAGGAGGTAGACTGGAATTGCATTTAAAGCATAGGAAAAGAGGCAGAACGTCCACAATGATGCACTTGGCCAAAAAGGGCGTATGCGTTTTTTCCTGAATATATTCAGGAAAAAACGCATACGCCCTTTTTGGCCAACCAAGCAAGCTTGCAAAGGAAATCTGCACTACAATGAAGTCTCACTTCCCCCTGGTCAAAAGGGCCATCTGAAAAAAGTGTAAAATCCAGAAAGGCAGGACAGGCCATGGAGAACTGGGAGCCTTGTTATGCTGATGGGCGGGATGTAAATTGCCAACAGCCACTCGGGAGAAGTGTATGGTGTTTCCTGAAACATCTAAAAAACAAAGCAACAGAGCCTAGGGCACTTCCACTTATGGTCCTATAGCTTAGGGAAATTAAAATCAAAAAGACACAGCCACCCCAAAGTTTGGGACGGCTCTGTTTACAAGAACCTGATTTACGGTACAAGTTCAATATCGCAGAAAGTGAAAAATGGATAAAGAAGTTGTGGTACTTACGTACAATGCAGTATCACTCAGCAATGAAATCTATGTCATCAGGCCCGTAGCAGCATAATGAGTGGATTCAGGTATGATGATTCTAACTGAAATAAGTCACACAGAAAAAGAAACATCATAAGATATCACTAATACACGGAATGTAACCTTGGCTACACAGGAACTGAATTCCAAAACAGAACAGGGTCTCCAATTTAGAAACCCAACTTATGCTTGCTTAAGGGGAAAGGTGAGTTGGGGTGCTGCATAAAACCAGAGATTGAAATGAGCACAGATAAAGTTCCTTAAGCCAAATATGGAATAGACAAGAGCTACTCCTTGCTCAACGAAATGGACTCAACACCCCATATTAAATGCCTAAGAGTGTACCTGACTAGGAAGTATCTTAAAACCTATGGATTGCTATGTCTCTGAAAGAGAATCAAGTGTGTGTACAGGGGCATAAACGCAGCAGTGATAGGATTGGAGAGGTTCGGTGAGCAAATGAAGACCCTTTGAAGTCATATTGCATGGTACCCATTCCACGGGTCTCAACTCTCCAGGTTTAAGGTATTCTTCCTTCAGCTAAAACATGCATGTGGAACCCAGAGTATGATCAACCGTGTGATCGGGAGACGTGTTCCAATATGTCTCAGTTTTCGTCCCCTGGTACTCGGGTGCAACATTCCAGACGCTTTACTAACACTCTCCCGACTTGGAGAGTCAGTGCCTTTAACCTCCTGTTTGGCCCAGTTTGCAATTTCTGCGGAAGATGAACAGGAATAGGGAGAACCAATGACAGACTAGCTGGAGGTGTCTGGACGGGCAAATTTAACTCTCATTTCCCACCAGGAAGAGGAATTAACCAAAGGCTCAGCGTGCCGTGCCGGAACCAGATTAGGGCCTGAAGCCATCCTGCGGTGTTGCGGCCAGCTCACGAGAAAGCGAGTTGAAGAAAGGAGCTCAGGGGCACTGTAATTCACAAACCTGCAGAGTTATAAATGACAGCTATCGTCCAAAAATATACTGAAGTAAGGCTGCCAAGAGGACTTGAACTTGGGGCAGAATTGCAGGAAACCGATTTCAGGAGGTAGACTGGAATTGCATTTAAAGCATAGGAAAAGAGGCAGAACGTCCACAATGATGCACTTGGCCAAAAAGGGCGTATGCGTTTTTTCCTGAATATATTCAGGAAAAAACGCACACGTCCTTTTTGGCCAACCAAGCAAGCTTGCAAAGGAAATCTGCACTACAATGAAGTCTCACTTCCCCCTGGTCATAAGGGCCATCTGAAAAAAGTGTAAAATCCAGAAAGGCAGGACAGGCCATGGAGAACTGGGAGCCTTGTTATGCTGATGGGCGGGATGTAAATTGCCAACAGCCACTCGGGAGAAGTGTATGGTGTTTCCTGAAACATCTAAAAAACAAAGCAACAGAGCCTAGGGCACTTCCACTTATGGTCCTATAGCTTAGGGAAATTAAAATCAAAAAGACACAGCCACCCCAAAGTTTGGGACGGCTCTGTTTACAAGAACCTGATTTACGGTACAAGTTCAATATCGCAGAAAGTGAAAAATGGATAAAGAAGTTGTGGTACTTACGTACAATGCAGTATCACTCAGCAATGAAATCTATGTCATCAGGCCCGTAGCAGCATAATGAGTGGATTCAGGTATGATGATTCTAACTGAAATAAGTCACACAGAAAAAGAATCATAAGATATCACTAATACATGGAATGTAAACTTGGCTACACAGGAACTGAATTCCAAAACAGAACAGGGTCTCAAATTTAGAAACCCAACTTATGCTTGCTTAAGGGGAAAGGTGAGTTGGAGTGCTGCATAAAACCAGAGATTGAAATGAGCACAGATAAAGTTCCTTAAGCCAAATATGGAATAGACAAGAGCTACTCCTTGCTCAACGAAATGGACTCAACACCCCATATTAAATGCCTAAGAGTGTACCTGACTAGGAAGTATCTTAAAACCTATGGATTGCTATGTCTCCGAAAGAGAATCAAGCGTGTGTACAGGGGCATAAACGCAGCAGTGATAGGATTGGAGAAGTTCGGTGAGCAAATGAAGACCCTTTGAAGTCATATTGCATGGTAACCATTCCACGGGTCTCAACTCTCCAGGTTTAAGGTATTCTTCCTTCAGCTAAAACATGCATGTGGAACCCAGAGTATGATCAACCGTGTGATCGGGAGACGTGTTCCAATATGTCTCAGTTTTCGTCCCCTGGTACTCGGGTGCAACATTCCAGACGCTTTCCTAACACTCTCCCGACTTGGAGAGTCAGCGCCTTTAACCTCCTGTTTGGCCCAGTTTGCAATTTCTGCGGAAGATGAACAGGAATAGGGAGAATCAATGAGAGACTAGATGGAGGTGTCTGGACGGGCAAATTTAACTCTCATTTCCCACCAGGAAGAGGAATTAACCAAAGGCTCAGCGTGCCGTGCCGGAACCAGATTAGGGCCTGAAGCCATCCTGCGGTGTTGCGGCCAGCTCACGAGAAAGCGAGTTGAAGAAAGGAGCTCAGGGGCACTGTAATTCACAAACCTGCAGAGTTATAAATGACAGCTATCGTCCAAAAATATACTGAAGTAAGGCTGCCAAGAGGACTTGAAAGCGGGGCAGAATTGCAGGAAACCGATTTCAGGAGGTAGACTGGAATTGCATTGAAAGCATAGGAAAAGAGGCAGAACGTCCACAATGATGCACTTGGCCAAAAAGGGCGTATGCGTTTTTTCCTGAATATATTCAGGAAAAAACGCATACGCCCTTTTTGGCCAACCAAGCAAGCTTGCAAAGGAAATCTGCACTACAATGAAGTCTCACTTCCCCCCGGTCAAAAGGGCCATCTGAATAAAGTGTAAATCCAGAAAGGCAGGACAGGCCATGGAGAACTGGGAGCCTTGTTATGCTGATGGGCGGGATGTAAATTGCCAACAGCCACTCGGGAGAAGTGTATGGTGTTTCCTGAAACATCTAAAAAACAAAGCAACAGAGCCTAGGGCACTTCCACTTATGGTCCTATAGCTTAGGGAAATTAAAATCAAAAAGACACAGCCACCCCAAAGTTTGGGACGGCTCTGTTTACAAGAACCTGATTTACGGTACAAGTTCAATATCGCAGAAAGTGAAAAATGGATAAAGAAGTTGTGGTACTTACGTACAATGCAGTATCACTCAGCAATGAAATCTATGTCATCAGGCCCGTAGCAGCATAATGAGTGGATTCAGGTATGATGATTCTAACTGAAATAAGTCACACAGAAAAAGAATCATAATATATCACTAATACATGGAATGTAAACTTGGCTACACAGGAACTGAATTCCAAAACAGAACAGGGTCTCAAATTTAGAAACCCAACTTATGCTTTCTTAAGCGGAAAGGTGAGTTGGAGTGCTGCATAAAACCAGAGATTGAAATGAGCACAGATAAAGTTCCTTAAGCCAAATATGGAATAGACAAGAGCTACTCCTTGCTCAACGAAATGGACTCAACACCCCATATTAAATGCCTAAGAGTGTACCTGACTAGGAAGTATCTTAAAACCTATGGATTGCTATGTCTCCGAAAGAGAATCAAGCGTGTGTACAGGGGCATAAACGCAGCAGTGATAGGATTGGAGAGGTTCGGTGAGCAAATGAAGACCCTTTGAAGTCATATTGCATGGTACCCATTCCACGGGTCTCAACTCTCCAGGTTTAAGGTATTCTTCCTTCAGCTAAAACATGCATGTGGAACCCAGAGTATGATCAACCGTGTGATCGGGAGACGTGTTCCAATATGTGTCAGTTTTCGTCCCCTGGTACTCGAGTGCAACTTTCCAGACGCTTTACTAACACTCTCCCGACTTGGAGAGTCAGCGCCTTTAACCTCCTGTTTGGCCCAGTTTGCAATTTCTGCGGAAGATGAACAGGAATAGGGAGAACCAATGAGAGACTAGATGGAGGTGTCTGGACGGGCAAATTTAACTCTCATTTCCCACCAGGAAGAGGAATTAACCAAAGGCTCAGCGTGCCATGCCGGAACCAGATTAGGGCCTGAAGCCATCCTGCGGTGTTGCGGCCAGCTCACGCGAAAGCGAGTTGAAGAAAGGAGCTCAGGGGCACTGTAATTCACAAACCTGCAGAGTTATAAATGACAGCTATCGTCCAAAAATATACTGAAGTAAGGCTGCCAAGAGGACTTGAAAGCGGGGCAGAATTGCAGGAAACCGATTTCAGGAGGTAGACTGGAATTGCATTTAAAGCATAGGAAAAGAGGCAGAACGTCCACAATGATGCACTTGGCCAAAAAGGGCGTATGCGTTTTTTCCTGAATATATTCAGGAAAAAACGCATACGCCCTTTTTGGCCAACCAAGCAAGCTTGCAAAGGAAATCTGCACTACAATGAAGTCTCACTTCCCCCCGGTCAAAAGGGCCATCTGAATAAAGTGTAAATCCAGAAAGGCAGGACAGGCCATGGAGAACTGGGAGCCTTGTTATGCTGATGGGCGGGATGTAAATTGCCAACAGCCACTCGGGAGAAGTGTATGGTGTTTCCTGAAACATCTAAAAAACAAAGCAACAGAGCCTAGGGCACTTCCACTTATGGTCCTATAGCTTAGGGAAATTAAAATCAAAAAGACACAGCCACCCCAAAGTTTGGGACGGCTCTGTTTACAAGAACCTGATTTACGGTACAAGTTCAATATCGCAGAAAGTGAAAAATGGATAAAGAAGTTGTGGTACTTACGTACAATGCAGTATCACTCAGCAATGAAATCTATGTCATCAGGCCCGTAGCAGCATAATGAGTGGATTCAGGTATGATGATTCTAACTGAAATAAGTCACACAGAAAAAGAAACATCATAAGATATCACTAATACATGGAATGTAAACTTCGCTACACAGGAACTGAATTCCAAAACAGAACAGGGTCTCAAATTTAGAAAACCAACTTATGCTTGCTTAAGGGGAAAGGTGAGTTGGGGTGCTGCATAAAACCAGAGATTGAAATGAGCACAGATAAAGTTCCTTAAGCCAAATATGGAATAGACAAGAGCTACTCCTTGCTCAACGAAATGGACTCAACACCCCATATTAAATGCCTAAGAGTGTACCTGACTAGGAAGTATCTTAAAACCTATGGATTGCTATGTCTCCGAAAGAGAATCAAGCGTGTGTACAGGGGCATAAACGCAGCAGTGATAGGATTGGAGAAGTTCGGTGAGCAAATGAAGACCCTTTGAAGTCATATTGCATGGTAACCATTCCACGGGTCTCAACTCTCCAGGTTTAAGGTATTCTTCCTTCAGCTAAAACATGCATGTGGAACCCAGAGTATGATCAACCGTGTGATCGGGAGACGTGTTCCAATATGTGTCAGTTTTCGTCCCCTGGTACTCGGGTGCAACATTCCAGACGCTTTACTAACACTCTCCCGACTTGGAGAGTCAGTGCCTTTAACCTCCTGTTTGGCCCAGTTTGCAATTTCTGCGGAAGATGAACAGCAATACGGAGAACCAATGAGAGACTAGCTGGAGCTGTCTGGACGGGCAAATTTAACTCTCATTTCCCACCAGGAAGAGGAATTAACCAAAGGCTCAGCGTGCCGTGCCGGAACCAGATTAGGGCCTGAAGCCATCTTGCGGTGTTGCGGCCAGCTCACGAGAAAGCGAGTTGAAGAAAGGAGCTCAGGGGCACTGTAATTCACAAACCTGCAGAGTTATAAATGACAGCTATCGTCCAAAAATATACTGAAGTAAGGCTGCCAAGAGGACTTGAAAGCGGGGCAGAATTGCAGGAAACCGATTTCAGGAGGTAGACTGGAATTGCATTTAAAGCATAGGAAAAGAGGCAGAACGTCCACAATGATGCACTTGGTCAAAAAGGGCGTATGCATTTTTTCCTGAATATATTCAGGAAAAAACGCATACACACTTTTTGGCCAACCAAGCAAGCTTGCAAAGGAAATCTGCACTACAATGAAGTCTCACTTCCCCCCGGTCAAAAGGGCCATCTGAAAAAAGTGTAAAATCCAGAAAGGCAGGACAGGCCATGGAGAACTGGGAGCCTTGTTATGCTCATGGGCGGGATGTAAACTGCCAACAGCCACTCGGGAGAAGTGTATGGTGTTTCCTGAAACATCTAAAAAACAAAGCAATAGAGCCTACGGCACTTCCACTTATGGTCCTATAGCTTAGGGAAATTAAAATCAAAAAGACACAGCCACCCCAAAGGTTGGGATGGCTCTGTTTACAACAACCTGGTTTACGGTACAAGTTCAATATCGCAGAAAGTGAACAATGGATAAAGAAGTTGTGGTACTTACGTACAATGCAATATCACTCAGCAATGAAATCTATGTCATCAGGCCCGTAGCAGCATAATGAGTGGATTCAGGTATGATGATTCTAACTGAAATAAGTCTCACAGAAAAAGAAACATCATAAGATATCACTAATACACGGAATGTAAACTTGGCTACATAGGAACTGAATTACAAAACAGAACAGGGTCTCAAATTTAGAAAACCAACTTATGCTTCCTTAAGGGGAAAGGTGAGTTGGGGTGTTGCATAAAACCAGAGATTGAAATGAGCACAGATAAAGTTCCTTAAGCCAAATATGGAATAGACAAGAGCTACTCCTTGCTCAACGAAATGGACTCAACACCCCATATTAAACGCCTAAGAATGTACCTGACTAGGAAGTATCTTAAAACCTGTGGACTGCTATGTCTCTGAAAGAGAATCAAGCGTGTGTACAGGGGCATAAACGCAGCAGTGATAGGATTGGAGAGGTTCGGTGAGCAAATGAAGACCCTTTGAAGTCATATTGCATGGTACCCATTCCACGGGTCTCAACTCTCCAGGTTTAAGGTATTCTTCCTTCAGCTAAAACATGCATGTGGAACCCAGATTATGATCAACCGTGTGATCGGGAGACGTGTTCAAGTATGTGTCAGTTTTCGTCCCATGGTACTCGGGTGCAACATTCCAGACGCTTTACTAACACTCTCCCGACTTGGAGAGTCAGTGCCTTTAACCTCCTGTTTGGCCCAGTTTGCAATTTCTGCGGAAGATGAACAGGAATAGGGAGAACCAATGAGAGACTAACTGGAGGTGTCTGGACGGGCAAATTTAACTGTCATTTCACACCAGGGAGAGGAATTAACCAAAGGCTCAGCGTGCCGTGCCGGAACCAGATTAGGGCCTGAAGCAATCATGCGGTGTTACGGCCAGCTCACGAGAAAGCGAGTTGAAGAAAGGAGCTCAGGGGCACTGTAATTCACAAAGCTGCAGAGTTATAAATGACAGCTATCGTCCAAAAATATACTGAAGTAAGGCTGCCAAGAGGACTTGAAAGCGTGACAGAATTTCAGGAAACCGATTTCAGGAGGTAGACTGGAATTGCATTTAAAGCATAGGAAAAGAGGCAGAACGTCCACAATGATGCACTTGGCCAAAAAGGGCGTATGCGTTTTTTCCTGAATATATTCAGGAAAAAACGCATACGCCCTTTTTGGCCAACCAAGCAAGCTTGCAAAGGAAATCTGCACTACCATGAACTGTCACTTCCCCCCGGTCAAAAGGGCCATCTGAAAAAGGTGTAAAATCCAGAAAGGCAGGACAGGCCATGGAGAACTGGGAGCCTTGTTATGCTGATGGGCGGGATGTAAATTGCCAACAGCCATTCCGGAGAAGTGTATGGTGTTTCCTGAAACATCTAAAAAACAAAGCAACAGAGCCTAGGGCACTTCCACTTATGGTCCTATAGCTTAGGGAAATTAAAATCAAAAAGACACAGCCACCCCAAAGGTTGGGACGGCTTTGTTTACAAGAACCTGGTTTACAGTACAAGTTCAATATCGCAGAAAGTGAAAAATGGATAAAGAAGTTGTGGTACTTACGTACAATGCAGTATCACTCAGCAATGAAATCTATGTCATCAGGCCCGTAGCAGCATAATGAGTGGATTCAGGTACAATGATTCTAACTGAAATAAGTCACACAGGAAAAGAAACATCATAAGATATCACTAATACACGGAATGTAACCTTGGCTACACAGGAACTGAATTACAAAACAGAACAGGGTCTCAAATTTAGAAACCCAACTTATGCTTGCTTAAGGGGAAAGGTGAGTTGGGGTGCTGCATAAAACCAGAGATTGAAATGAGCACAGATAAAGTTCCTTAAGCCAAATATGGAATAGACAAGAGCTACTCCTTGCTCAACGAAATGGACTCAACACCCCATATTAAATGCCTAAGAGTGTACCTGACTAGGAAGTATCTTAAAACCTATCGATTGCTATGTCTCTGAAAGAGAATCAAGTGTGTGTACAGGGGCATAAACGCAGCAGTGATAGGATTGGAGAGGTTTGGTGAGCAAATGAAGACCCTTTGAAGTCATATTGCATGGTACCCATTCCACGGGTCTCAACTCTCCAGGTTTAAGGTATTCTTCCTTCAGCTAAAACATGCATGTGGAACCCAGAGTATGATCAACCGTGTGATCGGGAGACGTGTTCCAATATGTCTCAGTTTTCGTCCCCTGGTACTCGGGTGCAACATTCCAGACGCTTTACTAACACTCTCCCGACTTGGAGAGTCAGTGCCTTTAACCTCCTGTTTGGCCCAGTTTGCAATTTCTGCGGAAGATGAACAGGAATAGGGAGAACCAATGACAGACTAGCTGGAGGTGTCTGGACGGGCAAATTTAACTCTCATTTCCCACCAGGAAGAGGAATTAACCAAAGGCTCAGCGTGCCGTGCCGGAACCAGATTAGGGCCTGAAGCCATCCTGCGGTGTTGCGGCCAGCTCACGAGAAAGCGAGTTGAAGAAAGGAGCTCAGGGGCACTGTAATTCACAAACCTGCAGAGTTATAAATGACAGCTATCGTCCAAAAATATACTGAAGTAAGGCTGCCAAGAGGACTTGAAAGCGGGGCAGAATTGCAGGAAACCGATTTCAGGAGGTAGACTGGAATTGCATTTAAAGCATAGGAAAAGAGGCAGAACGTCCACAATGATGCACTTGGCCAAAAAGGGCGTATGCGTTTTTTCCTGAATATATTCAGGAAAAAACGCATACGCCCTTTTTGGCCAACCAAGCAAGCTTGCAAAGGAAATCTGCACTACAATGAAGTCTCACTTCCCCCCGGTCAAAAGGGCCATCTGAAAAAAGTGTAAAATCCAGAAAGGCAGGACAGGCCATGGAGAAATGGGAGCCTTGTTATGCTGATGGGCGGGATGTAAATTGCCAACAGCCACTCGGGAGAAGTGTATGGTGTTTCCTGAAACATCTAAAAAACAAAGCAACAGAGCCTAGGGCACTTCCACTTATGGTCCTATAGCTTAGGGAAATTAAAATCAAAAGACACAGCCACCCCAAAGGTTGGGACGGCTCTGTTTACAAGAAGCTGGTTTACGGTACAAGTTCAATATCGCAGAAAGTGAAAAATGGATAAAGAAGTTGTGGTACTTACGTACAATGCAGTATCACTCAGCAATGAAATCTATGTCATCAGGCCCGTAGCAGCATAATGAGTGGATTCAGGTACAATGATTCTAACTGAAATAAGTCACACAGGAAAAGAAACATCATAAGATATCACTAATACACGGAATGTAACCTTGGCTACACAGGAACTGAATTACAAAACAGAACAGGGTCTCAAATTTAGAAACCCAACTTATGCTTGCTTAAGGGGAAAGGTGAGTTGGGGTGCTGCATAAAACCAGAGATTGAAATGAGCACAGATAAAGTTCCTTAAGCCAAATATGGAATAGACAAGAGCTACTCCTTGCTCAACGAAATGGACTCAACACCCCATATTAAATGCCTAAGAGTGTACCTGACTAGGAAGTATCTTAAAACCTATCGATTGCTATGTCTCTGAAAGAGAATCAAGTGTGTGTACAGGGGCATAAACGCAGCAGTGATAGGATTGGAGAGGTTTGGTGAGCAAATGAAGACCCTTTGAAGTCATATTGCATGGTACCCATTCCACGGGTCTCAACTCTCCAGGTTTAAGGTATTCTTCCTTCAGCTAAAACATGCATGTGGAACCCAGAGTATGATCAACCGTGTGATCGGGAGACGTGTTCCAATATGTCTCAGTTTTCGTCCCCTGGTACTCGGGTGCAACATTCCAGACGCTTTACTAACACTCTCCCGACTTGGAGAGTCAGTGCCTTTAACCTCCTGTTTGGCCCAGTTTGCAATTTCTGCGGAAGATGAACAGGAATAGGGAGAACCAATGACAGACTAGCTGGAGGTGTCTGGACGGGCAAATTTAACTCTCATTTCCCACCAGGAAGAGGAATTAACCAAAGGCTCAGCGTGCCGTGCCGGAACCAGATTAGGGCCTGAAGCCATCCTGCGGTGTTGCGGCCAGCTCACGAGAAAGCGAGTTGAAGAAAGGAGCTCAGGGGCACTGTAATTCACAAACCTGCAGAGTTATAAATGACAGCTATCGTCCAAAAATATACTGAAGTAAGGCTGCCAAGAGGACTTGAAAGCGGGGCAGAATTGCAGGAAACCGATTTCAGGAGGTAGACTGGAATTGCATTTAAAGCATAGGAAAAGAGGCAGAACGTCCACAATGATGCACTTGGCCAAAAAGGGCGTATGCGTTTTTTCCTGAATATATTCAGGAAAAAACGCATACGCCCTTTTTGGCCAACCAAGCAAGCTTGCAAAGGAAATCTGCACTACAATGAAGTCTCACTTCCCCCCGGTCAAAAGGGCCATCTGAAAAAAGTGTAAAATCCAGAAAGGCAGGACAGGCCATGGAGAAATGGGAGCCTTGTTATGCTGATGGGCGGGATGTAAATTGCCAACAGCCACTCGGGAGAAGTGTATGGTGTTTCCTGAAACATCTAAAAAACAAAGCAACAGAGCCTAGGGCACTTCCACTTATGGTCCTATAGCTTAGGGAAATTAAAATCAAAAGACACAGCCACCCCAAAGTTTGGGACGGCTCTGTTTACAAGAAGCTGGTTTACGGTACAAGTTCAATATCGCAGAAAGTGAACAATGGATAAAGAAGTTGTGGTACTTACGTACAATTCAGTATCACTCAGCAATGAAATCTATGTCATCAGGCCCGTAGCAGCATAATGAGTGGATTCAGGTACGATGATTCTAACTGAAATAAGTCACACAGGAAAAGAAACATCATAAGATATCACTAATACATGGAATGTAACCTTGGCTACACAGGAACTGAATTACAAAACAGAACAGGGTCTCAAATTTAGAAACCCAACTTATGCTTGCTTAAGGGGAAAGGTGAGTTGGGGTGCTGCATAAAACCAGAGATTGAAATGAGCACAGATAAAGTTCCTTAAGCCAAATATGGAATAGACAAGAGCTACTCCTTGCTCAACGAAATGGACTCAACACCCCATATTAAATGCCTAAGAGTGTACCTGACTAGGAAGTATCTTAAAACCTATGGATTGCTATGTCTCTGAAAGAGAATCAAGTGTGTGTACAGGGGCATAAACGCAGCAGTGATAGGATTGGAGAGGTTCGGTGAGCAAATGAAGACCCTTTGAAGTCATATTGCATGGTACCCATTCCACGGGTCTCAACTCTCCAGGTTTAAGGTATTCTTCCTTCAGCTAAAACATGCATGTGGAACCCAGAGTATGATCAACCGTGTGATCGGGAGACGTGTTCCAATATGTGTCAGTTTTCGTCCCCTGGTACTCGGGTGCAACATTCCAGACGCTTTACTAACACTCTCCCGACTTGGAGAGTCAGTGCCTTTAACCTCCTGTTTGGCCCAGTTTGCAATTTCTGCGGAAGATGAACAGGAATAGGGAGAACCAATGACAGACTAGCTGGAGGTGTCTGGACGGGCAAATTTAACTCTCATTTCCCACCAGGAAGAGGAATTAACCAAAGGCTCAGCGTGCCGTGCCGGAACCAGATTAGGGCCTGAAGCCATCCTGCGGTGTTGCGGCCAGCTCACGAGAAAGCGAGTTGAAGAAAGGAGCTCAGGGGCACTGTAATTCACAAACCTGCAGAGTTATAAATGACAGCTATCGTCCAAAAATATACTGAAGTAAGGCTGCCAAGAGGACTTGAAAGCGGGGCAGAATTGCAGGAAACCGATTTCAGGAGGTAGACTGGAATTGCATTTAAAGCATAGGAAAAGAGGCAGAACGTCCACAATGATGCACTTGGCCAAAAAGGGCGTATGCGTTTTTTCCTGAATATATTCAGGAAAAAACGCATACGCCCTTTTTGGCCAACCAAGCAAGCTTGCAAAGGAAATCTGCACTACAATGAAGTCTCACTTCCCCCCGGTCAAAAGGGCCATCTGAAAAAAGTGTAAAATCCAGAAAGGCAGGACAGGCCATGGAGAAATGGGAGCCTTGTTATGCTGATGGGCGGGATGTAAATTGCCAACAGCCACTCGGGAGAAGTGTATGGTGTTTCCTGAAACATCTAAAAAACAAAGCAACAGAGCCTAGGGCACTTCCACTTATGGTCCTATAGCTTAGGGAAATTAAAATCAAAAGACACAGCCACCCCAAAGGTTGGGACGGCTCTGTTTACAAGAAGCTGGTTTACGGTACAAGTTCAATATCGCAGAAAGTGAACAATGGATAAAGAAGTTGTGGTACTTACGTACAATTCAGTATCACTCAGCAATGAAATCTATGTCATCAGGCCCGTAGCAGCATAATGAGTGGATTCAGGTACGATGATTCTAACTGAAATAAGTCACACAGGAAAAGAAACATCATAAGATATCACTAATACATGGAATGTAACCTTGGCTACACAGGAACTGAATTACAAAACAGAACAGGGTCTCAAATTTAGAAACCCAACTTATGCTTGCTTAAGGGGAAAGGTGAGTTGGGGTGCTGCATAAAACCAGAGATTGAAATGAGCACAGATAAAGTTCCTTAAGCCAAATATGGAATAGACAAGAGCTACTCCTTGCTCAACGAAATGGACTCAACACCCCATATTAAATGCCTAAGAGTGTACCTGACTAGGAAGTATCTTAAAACCTATGGATTGCTATGTCTCTGAAAGAGAATCAAGTGTGTGTACAGGGGCATAAACGCAGCAGTGATAGGATTGGAGAGGTTCGGTGAGCAAATGAAGACCCTTTGAAGTCATATTGCATGGTACCCATTCCACGGGTCTCAACTCTCCAGGTTTAAGGTATTCTTCCTTCAGCTAAAACATGCATGTGGAACCCAGAGTATGATCAACCGTGTGATCGGGAGACGTGTTCCAATATGTGTCAGTTTTCGTCCCCTGGTACTCGGGTGCAACATTCCAGACGCTTTACTAACACTCTCCCGACTTGGAGAGTCAGTGCCTTTAACCTCCTGTTTGGCCCAGTTTGCAATTTCTGCGGAAGATGAACAGGAATAGGGAGAACCAATGACAGACTAGCTGGAGGTGTCTGGACGGGCAAATTTAACTCTCATTTCCCACCAGGAAGAGGAATTAACCAAAGGCTCAGCGTGCCGTGCCGGAACCAGATTAGGGCCTGAAGCCATCCTGCGGTGTTGCGGCCAGCTCACGAGAAAGCGAGTTGAAGAAAGGAGCTCAGGGGCACTGTAATTCACAAACCTGCAGAGTTATAAATGACAGCTATCGTCCAAAAATATACTGAAGTAAGGCTGCCAAGAGGACTTGAAAGCGGGGCAGAATTGCAGGAAACCGATTTCAGGAGGTAGACTGGAATTGCATTTAAAGCATAGGAAAAGAGGCAGAACGTCCACAATGATGCACTTGGCCAAAAAGGGCGTATGCGTTTTTTCCTGAATATATTCAGGAAAAAACGCATACGCCCTTTTTGGCCAACCAAGCAAGCTTGCAAAGGAAATCTGCACTACAATGAAGTCTCACTTCCCCCCCGGTCAAAAGGGCCATCTGAAAAAAGTGTAAAATCCAGAAAGGCAGGACAGGCCATGGAGAACTGGGAGCCTTGTTATGCTGATGGGCGGGATGTAAATTGCCAACAGCCACTCGGGAGAAGTGTATGGTGTTTCCTGAAACATCTAAAAAACAAAGCAACAGAGCCTAGGGCACTTCCACTTATGGTCCTATAGCTTAGGGAAATTAAAATCAAAAGACACAGCCACCCCAAAGGTTGGGACGGCTCTGTTTACAAGAACCTGGTTTACGGTACAAGTTCAATATCGCAGAAAGTGAAAAGTGGATAAAGAAGTTGTGGTACTTACGTACAATGCAGTATCACTCAGCAATGAAATCTATGTCATCAGGCCCGTAGCAGCATAATGAGTGGATTCAGGTACGATGATTCTAACTGAAATAAGTCACACAGAAAAAGAAACATCATAAGATATCACTAATACACGGAATGTAAACTTGGCGACACAGGAACTGAATTACAAAACAGAACAGGGTCTCAAATTTAGAAAACCAACTTATGCTTGCTTAAGGGGAAAGGTGAGTTGGGGTGCTGCATAAAACCAGAGATTGAAATGAGCACAGATAAAGTTCCTTAAGCCAAATATGGAATAGACAAGAGCTACTCCTTGCTCAACGAAATGGACTCAACACCCCATATTAAATGCCTAAGAGTGTACCTGACTAGGAAGTATCTTAAAACCTATGGATTGCTATGTCTCTGAAAGAGAATCAAGTGTGTGTACAGGGGCATAAACGCAGCAGTGATAGGATTGGAGAGGTTCGGTGAGCAAATGAAGACCCTTTGAAGTCATATTGCATGGTACCCATTCCACGGGTCTCAACTCTCCAGGTTTAAGGTATTCTTCCTTCAGCTAAAACATGCATGTGGAACCCAGAGTATGATCAACCATGTGATCGGGAGACGTGTTCCAATATGTCTCAGTTTTCGTCCCCTGGTACTCGGGTGCAACATTCCAGACGCTTTACTAACACTCTCCCGACTTGGAGAGTCAGTGCCTTTAACCTCCTGTTTGGCCCAGTTTGCAATTTCTGCGGAAGATGAACAGGAATAGGGAGAACCAATGAGAGACTAGCTGGAGGTGTCTGGACGGGCAAATTTAACTCTCATTTCCCACCAGGAAGAGGAATTAACCAAAGGCTCAGCGTGCCGTGCCGGAACCAGATTAGGGCCTGAAGCCATCCTGCGGTGTTGCGGCCAGCTCACGAGAAAGCGAGTTGAAGAAAGGAGCTCAGGGGCACTGTAATTCACAAACCTGCAGAGTTATAAATGACAGCTATCGTCCAAAAATATACTGAAGTAAGGCTGCCAAGAGGACTTGAAAGCGGGGCAGAATTGCAGGAAACCGATTTCAGGAGGTAGACTGGAATTGCATTTAAAGCATAGGAAAAGAGGCAGAACGTCCACAATGATGCACTTGGCCAAAAAGGGCGTATGCGTTTTTTCCTGAATATATTCAGGAAAAAACGCATACGCCCTTTTTGGCCAACCAAGCAAGCTTGCAAAGGAAATCTGCACTACAATGAAGTCTCACTTCCCCCCGGTCAAAAGGGCCATCTGAAAAAAGTGTAAAACCCAGAAAGGCAGGACAGGCCATGGAGAACTGGGAGCCTTGTTATGCTGATGGGCGGGATGTAAATTGCCAACAGCCACTCGGGAGAAGTGTATGGTGTTTCCTGAAACATCTAAAAAACAAAGCAACAGAGCCTAGGGCACTTCCACTTATGGTCCTATAGCTTAGGGAAATTAAAATCAAAAAGACACAGCCACCCCAAAGGTTGGGACGGCTCTGTTTACAAGAACCTGGTTTACGGTACAAGTTCAATATCGCAGAAAGTGAAAAATGGATAAAGAAGTTGTGGTACTTACGTACAATGCAGTATCACTCAGCAATGAAATCTATGTCATCAGGCCCGTAGCAGCATAATGAGTGGATTCAGGTACGATGATTCTAACTGAAATAAGTCACACAGGAAAAGAAACATCATAAGATATCACTAATACACGGAACGTACCCTTGGCTACACAGGAACTGAATTACAAAACAGAACAGGGTCTCAAATTTAGAAAACCAACTTATGCTTGATTAAGGGGAAAGGTGAGTTGGGGTGCTGCATAAAACCAGAGATTGAAATGAGCACAGATAAAGTTCCTTAAGCCAAATATGGAATAGACAAGAGCTACTCCGTGCTCAACGAAATGGACTCAACACCCCATATTAAATGCCTAAGAGTGTACCTGACTAGGAAGTATCTTAAAACCTATGGATTGCTATGTCTCTGAAAGAGAATCAAGTGTGTGTACAGGGGCATAAACGCAGCAGTGATAGGATTGGAGAGGTTCGGTGAGCAAATGAAGACCCTTTGAAGTCATATTGCATGGTACCCATTCCACGGGTCTCAACTCTCCAGGTTTAAGGTATTCTTCCTTCAGCTAAAACATGCATGTGGAACCCAGAGTATGATCAACCGTGTGATCGGGAGACGTGTTCCAATATGTCTCAGTTTTCGTCCCCTGGTACTCGGGTGCAACATTCCAGACGCTTTACTAACACTCTCCCGACTTGGAGAGTCAGTGCCTTTAACCTCCTGTTTGGCCCAGTTTGCAATTTCTGCGGAAGATGAACAGGAATAGGGAGAACCAATGACAGACTAGCTGGAGGTGTCTGGACGGGCAAATTTAACTCTCATTTCCCACCAGGAAGAGGAATTAACCAAAGGCTCAGCGTGCCGTGCCGGAACCAGATTAGGGCCTGAAGCCATCCTGCGGTGTTGCGGCCAGCTCACGAGAAAGCGAGTTGAAGAAAGGAGCTCAGGGGCACTGTAATTCACAAACCTGCAGAGTTATAAATGACAGCTATCGTCCAAAAATATACTGAAGTAAGGCTGCCAAGAGGACTTGAAAGCGGGGCAGAATTGCAGGAAACCGATTTCAGGAGGTAGACTGGAATTGCATTTAAAGCATAGGAAAAGAGGCAGAACGTCCACAATGATGCACTTGGCCAAAAAGGGCGTATGCGTTTTTTCCTGAATATATTCAGGAAAAAACGCATACGCCCTTTTTGGCCAACCAAGCAAGCTTGCAAAGGAAATCTGCACTACAATGAAGTCTCACTTCCCCCCGGTCAAAAGGGCCATCTGAAAAAAGTGTAAAATCCAGAAAGGCAGGACAGGCCATGGAGAACTGGGAGCCTTGTTATGCTGATGGGCGGGATGTAAATTGCCAACAGCCACTCGGGAGAAGTGTATGGTGTTTCCTGAAACATCTAAAAAACAAAGCAACAGAGCCTAGGGCACTTCCACTTATGGTCCTATAGCTTAGGGAAATTAAAATCAAAAAGACACAGCCACCCCAAAGGTTGGGACGGCTCTGTTTACAAGAACCTGGTTTACGGTACAAGTTCAATATCGCAGAAAGTGAAAAATGGATAAAGAAGTTGTGGTACTTACGTACAATGCAGTATCACTCAGCAATGAAATCTATGTCATCAGGCCCGTAGCAGCATAATGAGTGGATTCAGGTACGATGATTCTAACTGAAATAAGTCACACAGGAAAAGAAACATCATAAGATATCACTAATACACGGAACGTAACCTTGGCTACACAGGAACTGAATTACAAAACAGAACAGGGTCTCAAATTTAGAAAACCAACTTATGCTTGATTAAGGGGAAAGGTGAGTTGGGGTGCTGCATAAAACCAGAGATTGAAATGAGCACAGATAAAGTTCCTTAAGCCAAATATGGAATAGACAAGAGCTACTCCGTGCTCAACGAAATGGACTCAACACCCCATATTAAATGCCTAAGAGTGTACCTGACTAGGAAGTATCTTAAAACCTATGGATTGCTATGTCTCTGAAAGAGAATCAAGTGTGTGTACAGGGGCATAAACGCAGCAGTGATAGGATTGGAGAGGTTCGGTGAGCAAATGAAGACCCTTTGAAGTCATATTTCATGGTACCCATTCCACGGGTCTCAACTCTCCAGGTTTAAGGTATTCTTCCTTCAGCTAAAACATGCATGTGGAACCCAGAGTATGATCAACCGTGTGATCGGGAGACGTGTTCCAATATGTCTCAGTTTTCGTCCCCTGGTACTCGGGTGCAACATTCCAGACGCTTTACTAACACTCTCCCGACTTGGAGAGTCAGTGCCTTTAACCTCCTGTTTGGCCCAGTTTGCAATTTCTGCGGAAGATGAACAGGAATAGGGAGAACCAATGACAGACTAGCTGGAGGTGTCTGGACGGGCAAATTTAACTCTCATTTCCCACCAGGAAGAGGAATTAACCAAAGGCTCAGCGTGCCGTGCCGGAACCAGATTAGGGCCTGAAGCCATCCTGAGGTGTTGCGGCCAGCTTACGAGAAAGCGACTTGAAGAAAGGAGCTCAGGGGCACTGTAATTCACAAACCTGCAGAGTTATAAATGACAGCTATCGTCCAAAAATATACTGAAGTAAGGCTGCCAAGAGGACTTGAAAGCGGGGCAGAATTGCAGGAAACCGATTTCAGGAGGTAGACTGGAATTGCATTTAAAGCATAGGAAAAGAGGCAGAACGTCCACAATGATGCACTTGGCCAAAAAGGGCGTATGCGTTTTTTCCTGAATATATTCAGGAAAAAACGCATACGCCCTTTTTGGCCAACCAAGCAAGCTTGCAAAGGAAATCTGCACTACAATGAAGTCTCACTTCCCCCCGGTCAAAAGGGCCATCTGAAAAAAGTGTAAAATCCAGAAAGGCAGGACAGGCCATGGAGAACTGGGAGCCTTGTTATGCTGATGGGCGGCATGTAAATTGCCAACAGCCACTCGGGAGAAGTGTATGGTGTTTCCTGAAACATCTAAAAAACAAAGCAACAGAGCCTAGGGCACTTCCACTTATGGTCCTATAGCTTAGGGAAATTAAAATCAAAAGACATAGCCACCCCAAATGTTGGGACGGCTCTGTTTACAAGAACCTGGTTTACGGTACAAGTTCAATATCGCAGAAAGTGAAAAATGGATAAAGAAGTTGTGGTACTTACGTACAATGCAATATCACTCAGCAAGGAAATCTATGTCATCAGGCCCGTAGCAGCATAATGAGTGGATTCAGGTACGATGATTCTAACTGAAATAAGTCACACAGAAAAAGAAACATCATAAGATATCACTAATACACGGAATGTAACCTTGGCTACACAGGAACTGAATTACAAAACAGAACAGGGTCTCAAATTTAGAAACCCAACTTATGCTTGCTTAAGGGGAAAGGTGAGTTGGGGTGCTGCATAAAACCAGAGATTGAAATGAGCACAGATAAAGTTCCTTAAGCCAAATATGGAATAGACAAGAGCTACTCCTTGCTCAACGAAATGGACTCAACACCCCATATTAAATGCCTAAGAGTGTACCTGACTAGGAAGTATCTTAAAACCTATGGATTGCTATGTCTCTGAAAGAGAATCAAGTGTGTGTACAGGGGCATAAACGCAGCAGTGATAGGATTGGAGAGGTTCGGTGAGCAAATGAAGACCCTTTGAAGTCATATTGCATGGTACCCATTCCACGGGTCTCAACTCTCCAGGTTTAAGGTATTCTTCCTTCAGCTAAAACATGCATGTGGAACCCAGAGTATGATCAACCGTGTGATCGGGAGACGTGTTCCAATATGTGTCAGTTTTCGTCCCCTGGTACTCGGGTGCAACATTCCAGACGCTTTACTAACACTCTCCCGACTTGGAGAGTCAGTGCCTTTAACCTCCTGTTTGGCCCAGTTTGCAATTTCTGCGGAAGATGAACAGGAATAGGGAGAACCAATGACAGACTAGCTGGAGGTGTCTGGACGGGCAAATTTAACTCTCATTTCCCACCAGGAAGAGGAATTAACCAAAGGCTCAGCGTGCCGTGCCGGAACCAGATTAGGGCCTGAAGCCATCCTGAGGTGTTGCGGCCAGCTCACGAGAAAGCGATTTGAAGAAAGGAGCTCAGGGGCACTGTAATTCACAAACCTGCAGAGTTATAAATGACAGCTATCGTCCAAAAATATACTGAAGTAAGGCTGCCAAGAGGACTTGAAAGCGGGGCAGAATTGCAGGAAACCGATTTCAGGAGGTAGACTGGAATTGCATTTAAAGCATAGGAAAAGAGGCAGAACGTCCACAATGATGCACTTGGCCAAAAAGGGCGTATGCGTTTTTTCCTGAGTATATTCAGGAAAAAACGCATACGCCCTTTTTGGCCAACCAAGCAAGCTTGCAAAGGAAATCTGCACTACAATGAAGGCTCACTTCCCCCCGGTCAAAAGGGCCATCTGAAAAAAGTGTAAAATCCAGAAAGGCAGGACAGGCCATGGAGAACTGGGAGCCTTGTTATGCTGATGGGCGGGATGTAAATTGCCAACAGCCACTCGGGAGAAGTGTATGGTGTTTCCTGAAACATCTAAAAAACAAAGCAACAGAGCCTAGGGCACTTCCACTTATGGTCCTATAGCTTAGGGAAATTAAAATCAAAAGACACAGCCACCCCAAAGGTTGGGACGGCTCTGTTTACAAGAACCTGGTTTACGGTACAAGTTCAATATCGCAGAAAGTGAAAAATGGATAAAGAAGTTGTGGTACTTACGTACAATGCAGTATCACTCAGCAATGAAATCTATGTCATCAGGCCCGTAGCAGCATAATGAGTGGATTCAGGTACGATGATTCTAACTGAAATAAGTCACACAGAAAAAGAAACATCATAAGTTATCACTAATACACGGAATGTAAACTTGGCTACACAGGAACTGAATTACAAAACAGAACAGGGTCTCAAATTTAGAAAACCAACTTATGCTTGCTTAAGGGGAAAGGTGAGTTGGGGTGCTGCATAAAACCAGAGATTGAAATGAGCACAGATAAAGTTCCTTAAGCCAAATATGGAATAGACAAGAGCTACTCCTTGCTCAACGAAATGGACTCAACACCCCATATTAAATGCCTAAGAGTGTACCTGACTAGGAAGTATCTTAAAACCTATGGATTGCTATGTCTCTGAAAGAGAATCAAGTGTGTGTACAGGGGCATAAACGCAGCAGTGATAGGATTGGAGAGGTTCGGTGAGCAAATGAAGACCCTTTGAAGTCATATTGCATGGTACCCATTCCACGGGTCTCAACTCTCCAGGTTTAAGGTATTCTTCCTTCAGCTAAAACATGCATGTGGAACCCAGAGTATGATCAACCGTGTGATCGGGAGACGTGTTCCAATATGTGTCAGTTTTCGTCCCCTGGTACTCGGGTGCAACATTCCAGACGCTTTACTAACACTCTCCCGACTTGGAGAGTCAGTGCCTTTAACCTCCTGTTTGGCCCAGTTTGCAATTTCTGCGGAAGATGAACAGGAATAGGGAGAACCAATGACAGACTAGCTGGAGGTGTCTGGACGGGCAAATTTAACTCTCATTTCCCACCAGGAAGAGGAATTAACCAAAGGCTCAGCGTGCCGTGCCGGAACCAGATTAGGGCCTGAAGCCATCCTGCGGTGTTGCGGCCAGCTCACGAGAAAGCGACTTGAAGAAAGGAGCTCAGGGGCACTGTAATTCACAAACCTGCAGAGTTATAAATGACAGCTATCGTCCAAAAATATACTGAAGTAAGGCTGCCAAGAGGACTTGAACTTGGGGCAGAATTGCAGGAAACCGATTTCAGGAGGTAGACTGGAATTGCATTGAAAGCATAGGAAAAGAGGCAGAACGTCCACAATGATGCACTTGGCCAAAAAGGGCGTATGCGTTTTTTCCTGAATATATTCAGGAAAAAACGCATACGCCCTTTTTGGCCAACCAAGCAAGCTTGCAAAGGAAATCTGCACTACAATGAAGTCTCACTTCCCCCCGGTCAAAAGGGCCATCTGAAAAAAGTGTAAAATCCAGAAAGGCAGGACAGGCCATGGAGAACTGGGAGCCTTGTTATGCTGATGGGCGGGATGTCAATTGCCAACAGCCACTCGGGAGAAGTGTATGGTGTTTCCTGAAACATCTAAAAAACAAAGCAACAGAGCCTAGGGCACTTCCACTTATGGTCCTATAGCTTAGGGAAATTAAAATCAAAAAGACACAGCCACCCCAAAGGTTGGGACGGCTCTGTTTACAAGAACCTGGCTTACGGTACAAGTTCAATATCGCAGAAAGTGAAAAATGGATAAAGAAGTTGTGGTACTTACGTACAATGCAGTATCACTCAGCAATGAAATCTATGTCATCAGGCCCGTAGCAGCATAATGAGTGGATTCAGGTACGATGATTCTAACTGAAATAAGTCACACAGGAAAAGAAACATCATAAGATATCACTAATACACGGAATGTAACCTTGGCTACACAGGAACTGAATTACAAAACAGAACAGGGTCTCAAATTTAGAAACCCAACTTATGCTTGCTTAAGGGGAAAGGTGAGTTGGGGTGCTGCATAAAACCAGAGATTGAAATGAGCACAGATAAAGTTCCTTAAGCCAAATATGGAATAGACAAGAGCTACTCCTTGCTCAACGAAATGGACTCAACACCCCATATTAAATGCCTAAGAGTGTACCTGACTAGGAAGTATCTTAAAACCTATCGATTGCTATGTCTCTGAAAGAGAATCAAGTGTGTGTACAGGGGCATAAACGCAGCAGTGATAGGATTGGAGAGGTTCGGTGAGCAAATGAAGACCCTTTGAAGTCATATTGCATGGTACCCATTCCACGGGTCTCAACTCTCCAGGTTTAAGGTATTCTTCCTTCAGCTAAAACATGCATGTGGAACCCAGAGTATGATCAACCGTGTGATCGGGAGACGTGTTCCAATATGTGTCAGTTTTCGTCCCCTGGTACTCGGGTGCAACATTCCAGACGCTTTACTAACACTCTCCCGACTTGGAGAGTCAGTGCCTTTAACCTCCTGTTTGGCCCAGTTTGCAATTTCTGCGGAAGATGAACAGGAATAGGGAGAACCAATGACAGACTAGCTGGAGGTGTCTGGACGGGCAAATTTAACTCTCATTTCCCACCAGGAAGAGGAATTAACCAAAGGCTCAGCGTGCCGTGCCGGAACCAGATTAGGGCCTGAAGCCATCCTGCGGTGTTGCGGCCAGCTCACGAGAAAGCGAGTTGAAGAAAGGAGCTCAGGGGCACTGTAATTCACAAACCTGCAGAGTTATAAATGACAGCTATCGTCCAAAAATATACTGAAGTAAGGCTGCCAAGAGGACTTGAAAGCGGGGCAGAATTGCAGGAAACCGATTTCAGGAGGTAGACTGGAATTGCATTTAAAGCATAGGAAAAGAGGCAGAACGTCCACAATGATGCACTTGGCCAAAAAGGGCGTATGCGTTTTTTCCTGAATATATTCAGGAAAAAACGCATACGCCCTTTTTGGCCAACCAAGCAAGCTTGCAAAGGAAATCTGCACTACAATGAAGTCTCACTTCCCCCCGGTCAAAAGGGCCATCTGAAAAAAGTGTAAAATCCAGAAAGGCAGGACAGGCCATGGAGAACTGGGAGCCTTGTTATGCTGATGGGCGGGATGTAAATTGCCAACAGCCACTCGGGAGAAGTGTATGGTGTTTCCTGAAACATCTAAAAAACAAAGCAACAGAGCCTAGGGCACTTCCACTTATGGTCCTATAGCTTAGGGAAATTAAAATCAAAAAGACACAGCCACCCCAAAAGTTGGCACGGCTCTGTTTACAAGAACCTGGTTTACGGTACAAGTTCAATATCGCAGAAAGTGAAAAATGGATAAAGAAGTTGTGGTACTTACGTACAATGCAGTATCACTCAGCAATGAAATCTATGTCATCAGGCCCGTAGCAGCATAATGAGTGGATTCAGGTACGATGATTCTAACTGAAATAAGTCACACAGGAAAAGAAACATCATAAGATATCACTAATACACGGAATGTAACCTTGGCTACACAGGAACTGAATTACAAAACAGAACAGGGTCTCAAATTTAGAAACCCAACTTATGCTTGCTTAAGGGGAAAGGTGAGTTGGGGTGCTGCATAAAACCAGAGATTGAAATGAGCACAGATAAAGTTCCTTAAGCCAAATATGGAATAGACAAGAGCTACTCCTTGCTCAACGAAATGGACTCAACACCCCATATTAAATGCCTAAGAGTGTACCTGACTAGGAAGTATCTTAAACCTATGGATTGCTATGTCTCTGAAAGAGAATCAAGTGTGTGTACAGGGGCATAAAAGCAGCAGTGATAGGATTGGAGAGGTTCGGTGAGCAAATGAAGACCCTTTGAAGTCATATTGCATGGTACCCATTCCACGGGTCTCAACTCTCCAGGTTTAAGGTATTCTTCCTTCAGCTAAAACATGCATGTGGAACCCAGAGTATGATCAACCGTGTGATCGGGAGACGTGTTCCAATATGTGTCAGTTTTCGTCCCCTGGTACTCGGGTGCAACATTCCAGACGCTTTACTAACACTCTCCCGACTTGGAGAGTCAGTGCCTTTAACCTCCTGTTTGGCCCAGTTTGCAATTTCTGCGGAAGATGAACAGGAATAGGGAGAACCAATGACAGACTAGCTGGAGGTGTCTGGACGGGCAAATTTAACTCTCATTTCCCACCAGGAAGAGGAATTAACCAAAGGCTCAGCGTGCCGTGCCGGAACCAGATTAGGGCCTGAAGCCATCCTGCGGTGTTGCGGCCAGCTCACGAGAAAGCGAGTTGAAGAAAGGAGCTCAGGGGCACTGTAATTCACAAACCTGCAGAGTTATAAATGACAGCTATCGTCCAAAAATATACTGAAGTAAGGCTGCCAAGAGGACTTGAAAGCGGGGCAGAATTGCAGGAAACCGATTTCAGGAGGTAGACTGGAATTGCATTTAAAGCATAGGAAAAGAGGCAGAACGTCCACAATGATGCACTTGGCCAAAAAGGGCGTATGCGTTTTTTCCTGAATATATTCAGGAAAAAACGCATACGCCCTTTTTGGCCAACCAAGCAAGCTTGCAAAGGAAATCTGCACTACAATGAAGTCTCACTTCCCCCCGGTCAAAAGGGCCATCTGAAAAAAGTGTAAAATCCAGAAAGGCAGGACAGGCCATGGAGAACTGGGAGCCTTGTTATGCTGATGGGCGGGATGTAAATTGCCAACAGCCACTCGGGAGAAGTGTATGGTGTTTCCTGAAACATCTAAAAAACAAAGCAACAGAGCCTAGGGCACTTCCACTTATGGTCCTATAGCTTAGGGAAATTAAAATCAAAAAGACACAGCCACCCCAAAAGTTGGGACGGCTCTGTTTACAAGAACCTGGTTTACGGTACAAGTTCAATATCGCAGAAAGTGAAAAATGGATAAAGAAGTTGTGGTACTTACGTACAATGCAGTATCACTCAGCAATGAAATCTATGTCATCAGGCCCGTAGCAGCATAATGAGTGGATTCAGGTACGATGATTCTAACTGAAATAAGTCACACAGGAAAAGAAACATCATAAGATATCACTAATACACGGAATGTAACCTTGGCTACACAGGAACTGAATTACAAAACAGAACAGGGTCTCAAATTTAGAAACCCAACTTATGCTTGCTTAAGGGGAAAGGTGAGTTGGGGTGCTGCATAAAACCAGAGATTGAAATGAGCACAGATAAAGTTCCTTAAGCCAAATATGGAATAGACAAGAGCTACTCCTTGCTCAACGAAATGGACTCAACACCCCATATTAAATGCCTAAGAGTGTACCTGACTAGGAAGTATCTTAAACCTATGGATTGCTATGTCTCTGAAAGAGAATCAAGTGTGTGTACAGGGGCATAAAAGCAGCAGTGATAGGATTGGAGAGGTTCGGTGAGCAAATGAAGACCCTTTGAAGTCATATTGCATGGTACCCATTCCACGGGTCTCAACTCTCCAGGTTTAAGGTATTCTTCCTTCAGCTAAAACATGCATGTGGAACCCAGAGTATGATCAACCGTGTGATCGGGAGACGTGTTCCAATATGTGTCAGTTTTCGTCCCCTGGTACTCGGGTGCAACATTCCAGACGCTTTACTAACACTCTCCCGACTTGGAGAGTCAGTGCCTTTAACCTCCTGTTTGGCCCAGTTTGCAATTTCTGCGGAAGATGAACAGGAATAGGGAGAACCAATGACAGACTAGCTGGAGGTGTCTGGACGGGCAAATTTAACTCTCATTTCCCACCAGGAAGAGGAATTAACCAAAGGCTCAGCGTGCCATGCCGGAACCAGATTAGGGCCTGAAGCCATCCTGCGGTGTTGCGGCCAGCTCACGAGAAAGCGAGTTGAAGAAAGGAGCTCAGGGGCACTGTAATTCACAAACCTGCAGAGTTATAAATGACAGCTATCGTCCAAAAATATACTGAAGTAAGGCTGCCAAGAGGACTTGAAAGCGGGGCAGAATTGCAGGAAACCGATTTCAGGAGGTAGACTGGAATTGCATTGAAAGCATAGGAAAAGAGGCAGAACGTCCACAATGATGCACTTGGCCAAAAAGGGCGTATGCGTTTTTTCCTGAATATATTCAGGAAAAAACGCATACGCCCTTTTTGGCCAACCAAGCAAGCTTGCAAAGGAAATCTGCACTACAATGAAGTCTCACTTCCCCCCGGTCAAAAGGGCCATCTGAAAAAAGTGTAAAATCCAGAAAGGCAGGACAGGCCATGGAGAACTGGGAGCCTTGTTATGCTGATGGGCGGGATGTCAATTGCCAACAGCCACTCGGGAGAAGTGTATGGTGTTTCCTGAAACATCTAAAAAACAAAGCAACAGAGCCTAGGGCACTTCCACTTATGGTCCTATAGCTTAGGGAAATTAAAATCAAAAAGACACAGCCACCCCAAAGGTTGGGACGGCTCTGTTTACAAGAACCTGGTTTACGGTACAAGTTCAATATCGCAGAAAGTGAAAAATGGATAAAGAAGTTGTGGTACTTACGTACAATGCAGTATCACTCAGCAATGAAATCTATGTCATCAGGCCCGTAGCAGCATAATGAGTGGATTCAGGTATGATGATTCTAACTGAAATAAGTCACACAGAAAAAGAAACATCATAAGATATCACTAATACACGGAATGTAAACTTGGCTACACAGGAACTGAATTACAAAACAGAACAGGGTCTCAAATTTAGAAACCCAACTTATGCTTGCTTAAGGGGAAAGGTGAGTTGGGGTGCTGCATAAAACCAGAGATTGAAATGAGCACAGATAAAGTTCCTTAAGCCAAATATGGAATAGACAAGAGCTACTCCGTGCTCAACGAAATGGACTCAACACCCCATATTAAATGCCTAAGAGTGTACCTGACTAGGAAGTATCTTAAAACCTATGGATTGCTATGTCTCTGAAAGAGAATCAAGTGTGTGTACAGGGGCATAAACGCAGCAGTGATAGGATTGGAGAGGTTCGGTGAGCAAATGAAGACCCTTTGAAGTCATATTGCATGGTACCCATTCCACGGGTCTCAACTCTCCAGGTTTAAGGTATTCTTCCTTCAGCTAAAACATGCATGTGGAACCCAGAGTATGATCAACCGTGTGATCGGGAGACGTGTTCCAATATGTCTCAGTTTTCGTCCCCTGGTACTCGGGTGCAACATTCCAGACGCTTTACTAACACTCTCCCGACTTGGAGAGTCAGTGCCTTTAACCTCCTGTTTGGCCCAGTTTGCAATTTCTGCGGAAGATGAACAGGAATAGGGAGAACCAATGACAGACTAGCTGGAGGTGTCTGGACGGGCAAATTTAACTCTCATTTCCCACCAGGAAGAGGAATTAACCAAAGGCTCAGCGTGCCGTGCCGGAACCAGATTAGGGCCTGAAGCCATCCTGTGGTGTTGCGGCCAGCTCACGAGAAAGCGAGTTGAAGAAAGGAGCTCAGGGGCACTGTAATTCACAAACCTGCAGAGTTATAAATGACAGCTATCGTCCAAAAATATACTGAAGTAAGGCTGCCAAGAGGACTTGAAAGCGGGGCAGAATTGCAGGAAACCGATTTCAGGAGGTAGACTGGAATTGCATTTAAAGCATAGGAAAAGAGGCAGAACGTCCACAATGATGCACTTAGCCAAAAAGGGCGTATGCGTTTTTTCCTGAATATATTCAGGAAAAAACGCATACGCCCTTTTTGGCCAACCAAGCAAGCTTGCAAAGGAAATCTGCACTACAATGAAGTCTCACTTCCCCCCGGTCAAAAGGGCCATCTGAAAAAAGTGTAAAATCCAGAAAGGCAGGACAGGCCATGGAGAACTGGGAGCCTTGTTATGCTGATGGGAGGGATGTAAATTGCCAACAGCCACTCGGGAGAAGTGTATGGTGTTTCCTGAAACATCTAAAAAACAAAGCAACAGAGGCTAGGGCACTTCCACTTATGGTCCTATAGCTTAGGGAAATTAAAATCAAAAGACACAGCCACCCCAAAAGTTGGGACAGCTCTGTTTACAAGAACCTGGTTTACGGTACAAGTTCAATATCGCAGAAAGTGAAAAATGGATAAAGAACTTGTGGTACTTACGTACAATGCAGTATCACTCAGCAATGAAATCTATGTCATCAGGCCCGTAGCAGCATAATGAGTGGATTCAGGTACGATGATTCTAACTGAAATAAGTCACACAGGAAAAGAAACATCATAAGATATCACTAATACACGGAATGTAACCTTGGCTACACAGGAACTGAATTACAAAACAGAACAGGGTCTCAAATTTAGAAACCCAACTTATGCTTGCTTAAGGGGAAAGGTGAGTTGGGGTGCTGCATAAAACCAGAGATTGAAATGAGCACAGATAAAGTTCCTTAAGCCAAATATGGAATAGACAAGAGCTACTCCTTGCTCAACGAAATGGACTCAACACCCCATATTAAATGCCTAAGAGTGTACCTGACTAGGAAGTATCTTAAAACCTATGGATTGCTATGTCTCTGAAAGAGAATCAAGTGTGTGTACAGGGGCATAAAAGCAGCAGTGATAGGATTGGAGAGGTTCGGTGAGCAAATGAAGACCCTTTGAAGTCATATTGCATGGTACCCATTCCACGGGTCTCAACTCTCCAGGTTTAAGGTATTCTTCCTTCAGCTAAAACATGCATGTGGAACCCAGAGTATGATCAACCGTGTGATCGGGAGACGTGTTCCAATATGTGTCAGTTTTCGTCCCCTGGTACTCGGGTGCAACATTCCAGACGCTTTACTAACACTCTCCCGACCTGGAGAGTCAGTGCCTTTAACCTCCTGTTTGGCCCAGTTTGCAATTTCTGCGGAAGATGAACAGGAATAGGGAGAACCAATGACAGACTAGCTGGAGGTGTCTGGACGGGCAAATTTAACTCTCATTTCCCACCAGGAAGAGGAATTAACCAAAGGCTCAGCGTGCCGTGTCGGAACCAGATTAGGGCCTGAAGCCATCCTGCGGTGTTGCGGCCAGCTCACGAGAAAGCGAGTTGAAGAAAGGAGCTCAGGGGCACTGTAATTCACAAACCTGCAGAGTTATAAATGACAGCTATCGTCCAAAAATATACTGAAGTAAGGCTGCCAAGAGGACTTGAAAGCGGGGCAGAATTGCAGGAAACCGATTTCAGGAGGTAGACTGGAATTGCATTTAAAGCATAGGAAAAGAGGCAGAACGTCCACAATGATGCACTTGGTCAAAAAGGGCGTATGCGTTTTTTCCTGAATATATTCAGGAAAAAACGCATACGCCCTTTTTGGCCAACCAAGCAAGCTTGCAAAGGAAATCTGCACTACAATGAAGTCTCACTTCCCCCCGGTCAAAAGGGCCATCTGAAAAAAGTGTAAAATCCAGAAAGGCAGGACAGGCCATGGAGAACTGGGAGCCTTGTTATGCTGATGGGCGGGATGTAAATTGCCAACAGCCACTCGGGAGAAGTGTATGGTGTTTCCTGAAACATCTAAAAAACAAAGCAACAGAGCCTAGGGCACTTCCACTTATGGTCCTATGGCTTAGGGAAATTAAAATCAAAAGACATAGCCACCCCAAATGTTGGGACGGCTCTGTTTACAAGAACCTGGTTTACGGTACAAGTTCAATATCGCAGAAAGTGAAAAATGGATAAAGAAGTTGTGGTACTTACGTACAATGCAATATCACTCAGCAAGGAAATCTATGTCATCAGGCCCGTAGCAGCATAATGAGTGGATTCAGGTACGATGATTCTAACTGAAATAAGTCACACAGAAAAAGAAACATCATAAGATATCACTAATACACGGAATGTAACCTTGGCTACACAGGAACTGAATTACAAAACAGAACAGGGTCTCAAATTTAGAAACCCAACTTATGCTTGCTTAAGGGGAAAGGTGAGTTGGGGTGCTGCATAAAACCAGAGATTGAAATGAGCACAGATAAAGTTCCTTAAGCCAAATATGGAATAGACAAGAGCTACTCCTTGCTCAACGAAATGGACTCAACACCCCATATTAAATGCCTAAGAGTGTACCTGACTAGGAAGTATCTTAAAACCTATGGATTGCTATGTCTCTGAAAGAGAATCAAGTGTGTGTACAGGGGCATAAACGCAGCAGTGATAGGATTGGAGAGGTTCGGTGAGCAAATGAAGACCCTTTGAAGTCATATTGCATGGTACCCATTCCACGGGTCTCAACTCTCCAGGTTTAAGGTATTCTTCCTTCAGCTAAAACATGCATGTGGAACCCAGAGTATGATCAACCGTGTGATCGGGAGACGTGTTCCAATATGTCTCAGTTTTCGTCCCCTGGTACTCGGGTGCAACATTCCAGACGCTTTACTAACACTCTCCCGACCTGGAGAGTCAGTGCCTTTAACCTCCTGTTTGGCCCAGTTTGCAATTTCTGCGGAAGATGAACAGGAATAGGGAGAACCAATGACAGACTAGCTGGAGGTGTCTGGACGGGCAAATTTAACTCTCATTTCCCACCAGGAAGAGGAATTAACCAAAGGCTCAGCGTGCCGTGCCGGAACCAGATTAGGGCCTGAAGCCATCCTGAGGTGTTGCGGCCAGCTCACGAGAAAGCGAGTTGAAGAAAGGAGCTCAGGGGCACTGTAATTCACAAACCTGCAGAGTTATAAATGACAGCTATCGTCCAAAAATATACTGAAGTAAGGCTGCCAAGAGGACTTGAAAGCGGGGCAGAATTGCAGGAAACCGATTTCAGGAGGTAGACTGGAATTGCATTGAAAGCATAGGAAAAGAGGCAGAACGTCCACAATGATGCACTTGGCCAAAAAGGGCGTATGCGTTTTTTCCTGAGTATATTCAGGAAAAAACGCATACGCCCTTTTTGGCCAACCAAGCAAGCTTGCAAAGGAAATCTGCACTACAATGAAGGCTCACTTCCCCCCGGTCAAAAGGGCCATCTGAAAAAAGTGTAAAATCCAGAAAGGCAGGACAGGCCATGGAGAACTGGGAGCCTTGTTATGCTGATGGGCGGGAGGTAAATTGCCAACAGCCACTCGGGAGAAGTGTATGGTGTTTCCTGAAACATCTAAAAAACAAAGCAACAGAGCCTAGGGCACTTCCACTTATGGTCCTATAGCTTAGGGAAATTAAAATCAAAAGACACAGCCACCCCAAAGGTTGGGACGGCTCTGTTTACAAGAACCTGGTTTACGGTACAAGTTCAATATCGCAGAAAGTGAAAAATGGATAAAGAAGTTGTGGTACTTACGTACAATGCAGTATCACTCAGCAATGAAATCTATGTCATCAGGCCCGTAGCAGCATAATGAGTGGATTCAGGTACGATGATTCTAACTGAAATAAGTCACACAGAAAAAGAAACATCGTAAGTTATCACTAATACACGGAATGTAAACTTGGCTACACAGGAACTGAATTACAAAACAGAACAGGGTCTCAAATTTAGAAAACCAACTTATGCTTGCTTAAGGGGAAAGGTGAGTTGGGGTGCTGCATAAAACCAGAGATTGAAATGAGCACAGATAAAGTTCCTTAAGCCAAATATGGAATAGACAAGAGCTACTCCTTGCTCAACGAAATGGACTCAACACCCCATATTAAATGCCTAAGAGTGTACCTGACTAGGAAGTATCTTAAAACCTATGGATTGCTATGTCTCTGAAAGAGAATCAAGTGTGTGTACAGGGGCATAAACGCAGCAGTGATAGGATTGGAGAGGTTCGGTGAGCAAATGAAGACCCTTTGAAGTCATATTGCATGGTACCCATTCCACGGGTCTCAACTCTCCAGGTTTAAGGTATTCTTCCTTCAGCTAAAACATGCATGTGGAACCCAGAGTATGATCAACCGTGTGATCGGGAGACGTGTTCCAATATGTGTCAGTTTTCGTCCCCTGGTACTCGGGTGCAACATTCCAGACGCTTTACTAACACTCTCCCGACTTGGAGAGTCAGTGCCTTTAACCTCCTGTTTGGCCCAGTTTGCAATTTCTGTGGAAGATGAACAGGAATAGGGAGAACCAATGACAGACTAGCTGGAGGTGTCTGGACGGGCAAATTTAACTCTCATTTCCCACCAGGAAGAGGAATTAACCAAAGGCTCATCATGCCGTGCCGGAACCAGATTAGGGCCTGAAGCCATCCTGCGGTGTTGCGGCCAGCTCACGAGAAAGCGAGTTGAAGAAAGGAGCTCAGGGGCACTGTAATTCACAAACCTGCAGAGTTATAAATGACAGCTATCGTCCAAAAATATACTGAAGTAAGGCTGCCAAGAGGACTTGAAAGCGGGGCAGAATTGCAGGAAACCGATTTCAGGAGGTAGACTGGAATTGCATTTAAAGCATAGGAAAAGAGGCAGAACGTCCACAATGATGCACTTGGCCAAAAAGGGCGTATGCGTTTTTTCCTGAATATATTCAGGAAAAAACGCATACGCCCTTTTTGGCCAACCAAGCAAGCTTGCAAAGGAAATCTGCACTACAATGAAGTCTCACTTCCCCCCGGTCAAAAGGGCCATCTGAAAAAAGTGTAAAATCCAGAAAGGCAGGACAGGCCATGGAGAACTGGGAGCCTTGTTATGCTGATGGGCGGGATGTAAATTGCCAACAGCCACTCGGGAGAAGTGTATGGTGTTTCCTGAAACATCTAAAAAACAAAGCAACAGAGCCTAGGGCACTTCCACTTATGGTCCTATAGCTTAGGGAAATTAAAATCAAAAAGACACAGCCACCCCAAAGGTTGGGACGGCTCTGTTTACAAGAACCTGGTTTACGGTACAAGTTCAATATCGCAGAAAGTGAAAAATGGATAAAGAAGTTGTGGTACTTACGTACAATGCAGTATCACTCAGCAATGAAATCTATGTCATCAGGCCCGTAGCAGCATAATGAGTGGATTCAGGTACGATGATTCTAACTGAAATAAGTCACACAGAAAAAGAAACATCATAAGATATCACTAATACACGGAATGTAAACTTGGCTACACAGGAACTGAATTACAAAACAGAACAGGGTCTCAAATTTAGAAACCCAACTTATGCTTTCTTAAGGGGAAAGGTGAGTTGGGGTGCTGCATAAAACCAGAGATTGAAATGAGCACAGATAAAGTTCCTTAAGCCAAATATGGAATAGACAAGAGCTACTCCTTGCTCAACGAAATGGACTCAACACCCCATATTAAATGCCTAAGAGTGTACCTGACTAGGAAGTATCTTAAAACCTATGGATTGCTATGTCTCTGAAAGAGAATCAAGTGTGTGTACAGGGGCATAAATGCAGCAGTGATAGGATTGGAGAAGTTCGGTGAGCAAATGAAGACCCTTTGAAGTCATATTGCATGGTACCCATTCCACGGGTCTCAACTCTCCAGGTTTAAGGTATTCTTCCTTCAGCTAAAACATGCATGTGGAACCCAGAGTATGATCAACCGTGTGATCGGGAGACGTGTTCCAATATGTCTCAGTTTTCGTCCCCTGGTACTCGGGTGCAACATTCCAGACGCTTTACTAACACTCTCCCGACTTGGAGAGTCAGTGCCTTTAACCTCCTGTTTGGCCCAGTTTGCAATTTCTGCGGAAGATGAACAGGAATAGGGAGAACCAATGACAGACTAGCTGGAGGTGTCTGGACGGGCAAATTTAACTCTCATTTCCCACCAGGAAGAGGAATTAACCAAAGGCTCAGCGTGCCGTGCCGGAACCAGATTAGGGCCTGAAGCCATCCTGCGGTGTTGCGGCCAGCTCACGAGAAAGCGAGTTGAAGAAAGGAGCTCAGGGGCACTGTAATTCACAAACCTGCAGAGTTATAAATGACAGCTATCGTCCAAAAATATACTGAAGTAAGGCTGCCAAGAGGACTTGAACTTGGGGCAGAATTGCAGGAAACCGATTTCAGGAGGTAGACTGGAATTGCATTTAAAGCATAGGAAAAGAGGCAGAACGTCCACAATGATGCACTTGGCCAAAAAGGGCGTATGCGTTTTTCCCTGAATATATTCAGGAAAAAACGCATACGCCCTTTTTGGCCAAACAAGCAAGCTTGCAAAGGAAATCTGCACTACAATGAAGTCTCACTTCCCCCCCGGTCAAAAGGGCCATCTGAAAAAAGTGTAAAATCCAGAAAGGCAGGACAGGCCATGGAGAACTGGGAGCATTGTTATGCTGATGGGCGGGATGTAAATTGCCAACAGCCACTCGGGAGAAGTGTATGGTGTTTCCTGAAACATCTAAAAAACAAAGCAACAGAGCCTAGGGCACTTCCACTTATGGTCCTATAGCTTAGGGAAATTAAAATCAAAAAGACACAGCCACCCCAAAGGTTGGGACGGCTCTGTTTACAAGAACCTGGCTTACGGTACAAGTTCAATATCGCAGAAAGTGAAAAATGGATAAAGAAGTTGTGGTACTTACGTACAATGCAGTATCACTCAGCAATGAAATCTATGTCATCAGGCCCGTAGCAGCATAATGAGTGGATTCAGGTACGATGATTCTAACTGAAATAAGTCACACAGGAAAAGAAACATCATAAGATATCACTAATACACGGAATGTAACCTTGGCTACACAGGAACTGAATTACAAAACAGAACAGGGTCTCAAATTTAGAAACCCAACTTATGCTTGCTTAAGGGGAAAGGTGAGTTGGGGTGCTGCATAAAACCAGAGATTGAAATGAGCACAGATAAAGTTCCTTAAGCCAAATATGGAATAGACAAGAGCTACTCCTTGCTCAACGAAATGGACTCAACACCCCATATTAAATGCCTAAGAGTGTACCTGACTAGGAAGTATCTTAAAACCTATGGATTGCTATGTCTCTGAAAGAGAATCAAGTGTGTGTACAGGGGCATAAACGCAGCAGTGATAGGATTGGAGAGGTTCGGTGAGCAAATGAAGACCCTTTGAAGTCATATTGCATGGTACCCATTCCACGGGTCTCAACTCTCCAGGTTTAAGGTATTCTTCCTTCAGCTAAAACATGCATGTGGAACCCAGAGTATGATCAACCGTGTGATCGGGAGACGTGTTCCAATATGTGTCAGTTTTCGTCCCCTGGTACTCGGGTGCAACATTCCAGACGCTTTACTAACACTCTCCCGACTTGGAGAGTCAGTGCCTTTAACCTCCTGTTTGGCCCAGTTTGCAATTTCTGCGGAAGATGAACAGGAATAGGGAGAACCAATGACAGACTAGCTGGAGGTGTCTGGACGGGCAAATTTAACTCTCATTTCCCACCAGGAAGAGGAATTAACCAAAGGCTCAGCGTGCCGTGCCGGAACCAGATTAGGGCCTGAAGCCATCCTGCGGTGTTGCGGCCAGCTCACGAGAAAGCGAGTTGAAGAAAGGAGCTCAGGGGCACTGTAATTCACAAACCTGCAGAGTTATAAATGACAGCTATCGTCCAAAAATATACTGAAGTAAGGCTGCCAAGAGGACTTGAAAGCGGGGCAGAATTGCAGGAAACCGATTTCAGGAGGTAGACTGGAATTGCATTTAAAGCATAGGAAAAGAGGCAGAACGTCCACAATGATGCACTTGGCCAAAAAGGGCGTATGCGTTTTTTCCTGAATATATTCAGGAAAAAACGCATACGCCCTTTTTGGCCAACCAAGCAAGCTTGCAAAGGAAATCTGCACTACAATGAAGTCTCACTTCCCCCCGGTCAAAAGGGCCATCTGAAAAAAGTGTAAAATCCAGAAAGGCAGGACAGGCCATGGAGAACTGGGAGCCTTGTTATGCTGATGGGCGGGATGTAAATTGCCAACAGCCACTCGGGAGAAGTGTATGGTGTTTCCTGAAACATCTAAAAAACAAAGCAACAGAGCCTAGGGCACTTCCACTTATGGTCCTATAGCTTAGGGAAATTAAAATCAAAAAGACACAGCCACCCCAAAGGTTGGGACGGCTCTGTTTACAAGAACCTGGTTTACGGTACAAGTTCAATATCGCAGAAAGTGAAAAATGGATAAAGAAGTTGTGGTACTTACGTACAATGCAGTATCACTCAGCAATGAAATCTATGTCATCAGGCCCGTAGCAGCATAATGAGTGGATTCAGGTACGATGATTCTAACTGAAATAAGTCACACAGGAAAAGAAACATCATAAGATATCACTAATACACGGAATGTAACCTTGGCTACACAGGAACTGAATTACAAAACAGAACAGGGTCTCAAATTTAGAAACCCAACTTATGCTTGCTTAAGGGGAAAGGTGAGTTGGGGTGCTGCATAAAACCAGAGATTGAAATGAGCACAGATAAAGTTCCTTAAGCCAAATATGGAATAGACAAGAGCTACTCCTTGCTCAACGAAATGGACTCAACACCCCATATTAAATGCCTAAGAGTGTACCTGACTAGGAAGTATCTTAAACCTATGGATTGCTATGTCTCTGAAAGAGAATCAAGTGTGTGTACAGGGGCATAAAAGCAGCAGTGATAGGATTGGAGAGGTTCGGTGAGCAAATGAAGACCCTTTGAAGTCATATTGCATGGTACCCATTCCACGGGTCTCAACTCTCCAGGTTTAAGGTATTCTTCCTTCAGCTAAAACATGCATGTGGAACCCAGAGTATGATCAACCGTGTGATCGGGAGACGTGTTCCAATATGTGTCAGTTTTCGTCCCCTGGTACTCGGGTGCAACATTCCAGACGCTTTACTAACACTCTCCCGACTTGGAGAGTCAGTGCCTTTAACCTCCTGTTTGGCCCAGTTTGCAATTTCTGCGGAAGATGAACAGGAATAGGGAGAACCAATGACAGACTAGCTGGAGGTGTCTGGACGGGCAAATTTAACTCTCATTTCCCACCAGGAAGAGGAATTAACCAAAGGCTCAGCGTGCCGTGCCGGAACCAGATTAGGGCCTGAAGCCATCCTGCGGTGTTGCGGCCAGCTCACGAGAAAGCGAGTTGAAGAAAGGAGCTCAGGGGCACTGTAATTCACAAACCTGCAGAGTTATAAATGACAGCTATCGTCCAAAAATATACTGAAGTAAGGCTGCCAAGAGGACTTGAACTTGGGGCAGAATTGCAGGAAACCGATTTCAGGAGGTAGACTGGAATTGCATTTAAAGCATAGGAAAAGAGGCAGAACGTCCACAATGATGCACTTGGCCAAAAAGGGCGTATGCGTTTTTTCCTGAATATATTCAGGAAAAAACGCATACGCCCTTTTTGGCCAACCAAGCAAGCTTGCAAAGGAAATCTGCACTACAATGAAGTCTCACTTCCCCCCGGTCAAAAGGGCCATCTGAAAAAAGTGTAAAATCCAGAAAGGCAGGACAGGCCATGGAGAACTGGGAGCCTTGTTATGCTGATGGGCGGGATGTAAATTGCCAACAGCCACTCGGGAGAAGTGTATGGTGTTTCCTGAAACATCTAAAAAACAAAGCAACAGAGCCTAGGGCACTTCCACTTATGGTCCTATAGCTTAGGGAAATTAAAATCAAAAAGACACAGCCACCCCAAAAGTTGGGACGGCTCTGTTTACAAGAACCTGGTTTACGGTACAAGTTCAATATCGCAGAAAGTGAAAAATGGATAAAGAAGTTGTGGTACTTACGTACAATGCAGTATCACTCAGCAATGAAATCTATGTCATCAGGCCCGTAGCAGCATAATGAGTGGATTCAGGTACGATGATTCTAACTGAAATAAGTCACACAGGAAAAGAAACATCATAAGATATCACTAATACACGGAATGTAACCTTGGCTACACAGGAACTGAATTACAAAACAGAACAGGGTCTCAAATTTAGAAACCCAACTTATGCTTGCTTAAGGGGAAAGGTGAGTTGGGGTGCTGCATAAAACCAGAGATTGAAATGAGCACAGATAAAGTTCCTTAAGCCAAATATGGAATAGACAAGAGCTACTCCTTGCTCAACGAAATGGACTCAACACCCCATATTAAATGCCTAAGAGTGTACCTGACTAGGAAGTATCTTAAAACCTATGGATTGCTATGTCTCTGAAAGAGAATCAAGTGTGTGTACAGGGGCATAAACGCAGCAGTGATAGGATTGGAGAGGTTCGGTGAGCAAATGAAGACCCTTTGAAGTCATATTGCATGGTACCCATTCCACGGGTCTCAACTCTCCAGGTTTAAGGTATTCTTCCTTCAGCTAAAACATGCATGTGGAACCCAGAGTATGATCAACCGTGTGATCGGGAGTCGTGTTCCAATATGTGTCAGTTTTCGTCCCCTGGTACTCGGGTGCAACATTCCAGACGCTTTACTAACACTCTCCCGACCTGGAGAGTCAGTGCCTTTAACCTCCTGTTTGGCCCAGTTTGCAATTTCTGCGGAAGATGAACAGGAATAGGGAGAACCAATGACAGACTAGCTGGAGGTGTCTGGACGGGCAAATTTAACTCTCATTTCCCACCAGGAAGAGGAATTAACCAAAGGCTCAGCGTGCCGTGCCGGAACCAGATTAGGGCCTGAAGCCATCCTGCGGTGTTGCGGCCAGCTCACGAGAAAGCGAGTTGAAGAAAGGAGCTCAGGGGCACTGTAATTCACAAACCTGCAGAGTTATAAATGACAGCTATCGTCCAAAAATATACTGAAGTAAGGCTGCCAAGAGGACTTGAAAGCGGGGCAGAATTGCAGGAAACCGATTTCAGGAGGTAGACTGGAATTGCATTTAAAGCATAGGAAAAGAGGCAGAACGTCCACAATGATGCACTTGGCCAAAAAGGGCGTATGCGTTTTTTCCTGAATATATTCAGGAAAAAACGCATACGCCCTTTTTGGCCAACCAAGCAAGCTTGCAAAGGAAATCTGCACTACAATGAAGTCTCACTTCCCCCCGGTCAAAAGGGCCATCTGAAAAAAGTGTAAAATCCAGAAAGGCAGGACAGGCCATGGAGAACTGGGAGCCTTGTTATGCTGATGGGCGGGATGTAAATTGCCAACAGCCACTCGGGAGAAGTGTATGGTGTTTCCTGAAACATCTAAAAAACAAAGCAACAGAGCCTAGGGCACTTCCACTTATGGTCCTATAGCTTAGGGAAATTAAAATCAAAAAGACACAGCCACCCCAAAGGTTGGGACGGCTCTGTTTACAAGAACCTGGTTTACGGTACAAGTTCAATATCGCAGAAAGTGAAAAATGGATAAAGAAGTTGTGGTACTTACGTACAATGCAGTATCACTCAGCAATGAAATCTATGTCATCAGGCCCGTAGCAGCATAATGAGTGGATTCAGGTATGATGATTCTAACTGAAATAAGTCACACAGAAAAAGAAACATCATAAGATATCACTAATACACGGAATGTAAACTTGGCTACACAGGAACTGAATTACAAAACAGAACAGGGTCTCAAATTTAGAAACCCAACTTATGCTTGCTTAAGGGGAAAGGTGAGTTGGGGTGCTGCATAAAACCAGAGATTGAAATGAGCACAGATAAAGTTCCTTAAGCCAAATATGGAATAGACAAGAGCTACTCCGTGCTCAACGAAATGGACTCAACACCCCATATTAAATGCCTAAGAGTGTACCTGACTAGGAAGTATCTTAAAACCTATGGATTGCTATGTCTCTGAAAGAGAATCAAGTGTGTGTACAGGGGCATAAACGCAGCAGTGATAGGATTGGAGAGGTTCGGTGAGCAAATGAAGACCCTTTGAAGTCATATTGCATGGTACCCATTCCACGGGTCTCAACTCTCCAGGTTTAAGGTATTCTTCCTTCAGCTAAAACATGCATGTGGAACCCAGAGTATGATCAACCGTGTGATCGGGAGACGTGTTCCAATATGTGTCAGTTTTCGTCCCCTGGTACTCGGGTGCAACATTCCAGACGCTTTACTAACACTCTCCCGACTTGGAGAGTCAGTGCCTTTAACCTCCTGTTTGGCCCAGTTTGCAATTTCTGCGGAAGATGAACAGGAATAGGGAGAACCAATGACAGACTAGCTGGAGGTGTCTGGACGGGCAAATTTAACTCTCATTTCCCACCAGGAAGAGGAATTAACCAAAGGCTCAGCGTGCCGTGCCGGAACCAGATTAGGGCCTGAAGCCATCCTGCGGTGTTGCGGCCAGCTCACGAGAAAGCGAGTTGAAGAAAGGAGCTCAGGGGCACTGTAATTCACAAACCTGCAGAGTTATAAATGACAGCTATCGTCCAAAAATATACTGAAGTAAGGCTGCCAAGAGGACTTGAAAGCGGGGCAGAATTGCAGGAAACCGATTTCAGGAGGTAGACTGGAATTGCATTTAAAGCATAGGAAAAGAGGCAGAACGTCCACAATGATGCACTTGGTCAAAAAGGGCGTATGCGTTTTTTCCTGAATATATTCAGGAAAAAACGCATACGCCCTTTTTGGCCAACCAAGCAAGCTTGCAAAGGAAATCTGCACTACAATGAAGTCTCACTTCCCCCCGGTCAAAAGGGCCATCTGAAAAAAGTGTAAAATCCAGAAAGGCAGGACAGGCCATGGAGAACTGGGAGCCTTGTTATGCTGATGGGCGGGATGTAAATTGCCAACAGCCACTCGGGAGAAGTGTATGGTGTTTCCTGAAACATCTAAAAAACAAAGCAACAGAGCCTAGGGCACTTCCACTTATGGTCCTATGGCTTAGGGAAATTAAAATCAAAAGACATAGCCACCCCAAATGTTGGGACGGCTCTGTTTACAAGAACCTGGTTTACGGTACAAGTTCAATATCGCAGAAAGTGAAAAATGGATAAAGAAGTTGTGGTACTTACGTACAATGCAATATCACTCAGCAAGGAAATCTATGTCATCAGGCCCGTAGCAGCATAATGAGTGGATTCAGGTACGATGATTCTAACTGAAATAAGTCACACAGAAAAAGAAACATCATAAGATATCACTAATACACGGAATGTAACCTTGGCTACACAGGAACTGAATTACAAAACAGAACAGGGTCTCAAATTTAGAAACCCAACTTATGCTTGCTTAAGGGGAAAGGTGAGTTGGGGTGCTGCATAAAACCAGAGATTGAAATGAGCACAGATAAAGTTCCTTAAGCCAAATATGGAATAGACAAGAGCTACTCCTTGCTCAACGAAATGGACTCAACACCCCATATTAAATGCCTAAGAGTGTACCTGACTAGGAAGTATCTTAAAACCTATGGATTGCTATGTCTCTGAAAGAGAATCAAGTGTGTGTACAGGGGCATAAACGCAGCAGTGATAGGATTGGAGAGGTTCGGTGAGCAAATGAAGACCCTTTGAAGTCATATTGCATGGTACCCATTCCACGGGTCTCAACTCTCCAGGTTTAAGGTATTCTTCCTTCAGCTAAAACATGCATGTGGAACCCAGAGTATGATCAACCGTGTGATCGGGAGACGTGTTCCAATATGTCTCAGTTTTCGTCCCCTGGTACTCGGGTGCAACATTCCAGACGCTTTACTAACACTCTCCCGACCTGGAGAGTCAGTGCCTTTAACCTCCTGTTTGGCCCAGTTTGCAATTTCTGCGGAAGATGAACAGGAATAGGGAGAACCAATGACAGACTAGCTGGAGGTGTCTGGACGGGCAAATTTAACTCTCATTTCCCACCAGGAAGAGGAATTAACCAAAGGCTCAGCGTGCCGTGCCGGAACCAGATTAGGGCCTGAAGCCATCCTGAGGTGTTGCGGCCAGCTCACGAGAAAGCGAGTTGAAGAAAGGAGCTCAGGGGCACTGTAATTCACAAACCTGCAGAGTTATAAATGACAGCTATCGTCCAAAAATATACTGAAGTAAGGCTGCCAAGAGGACTTGAAAGCGGGGCAGAATTGCAGGAAACCGATTTCAGGAGGTAGACTGGAATTGCATTGAAAGCATAGGAAAAGAGGCAGAACGTCCACAATGATGCACTTGGCCAAAAAGGGCGTATGCGTTTTTTCCTGAGTATATTCAGGAAAAAACGCATACGCCCTTTTTGGCCAACCAAGCAAGCTTGCAAAGGAAATCTGCACTACAATGAAGGCTCACTTCCCCCCGGTCAAAAGGGCCATCTGAAAAAAGTGTAAAATCCAGAAAGGCAGGACAGGCCATGGAGAACTGGGAGCCTTGTTATGCTGATGGGCGGGATGTAAATTGCCAACAGCCACTCGGGAGAAGTGTATGGTGTTTCCTGAAACATCTAAAAAACAAAGCAACAGAGCCTAGGGCACTTCCACTTATGGTCCTATAGCTTAGGGAAATTAAAATCAAAAGACACAGCCACCCCAAAGGTTGGGACGGCTCTGTTTACAAGAACCTGGTTTACGGTACAAGTTCAATATCGCAGAAAGTGAAAAATGGATAAAGAAGTTGTGGTACTTACGTACAATGCAGTATCACTCAGCAATGAAATCTATGTCATCAGGCCCGTAGCAGCATAATGAGTGGATTCAGGTACGATGATTCTAACTGAAATAAGTCACACAGAAAAAGAAACATCGTAAGTTATCACTAATACACGGAATGTAAACTTGGCTACACAGGAACTGAATTACAAAACAGAACAGGGTCTCAAATTTAGAAAACCAACTTATGCTTGCTTAAGGGGAAAGGTGAGTTGGGGTGCTGCATAAAACCAGAGATTGAAATGAGCACAGATAAAGTTCCTTAAGCCAAATATGGAATAGACAAGAGCTACTCCTTGCTCAACGAAATGGACTCAACACCCCATATTAAATGCCTAAGAGTGTACCTGACTAGGAAGTATCTTAAAACCTATGGATTGCTATGTCTCTGAAAGAGAATCAAGTGTGTGTACAGGGGCATAAACGCAGCAGTGATAGGATTGGAGAGGTTCGGTGAGCAAATGAAGACCCTTTGAAGTCATATTGCATGGTACCCATTCCACGGGTCTCAACTCTCCAGGTTTAAGGTATTCTTCCTTCAGCTAAAACATGCATGTGGAACCCAGAGTATGATCAACCGTGTGATCGGGAGACGTGTTCCAATATGTGTCAGTTTTCGTCCCCTGGTACTCGGGTGCAACATTCCAGACGCTTTACTAACACTCTCCCGACTTGGAGAGTCAGTGCCTTTAACCTCCTGTTTGGCCCAGTTTGCAATTTCTGTGGAAGATGAACAGGAATAGGGAGAACCAATGACAGACTAGCTGGAGGTGTCTGGACGGGCAAATTTAACTCTCATTTCCCACCAGGAAGAGGAATTAACCAAAGGCTCATCATGCCGTGCCGGAACCAGATTAGGGCCTGAAGCCATCCTGCGGTGTTGCGGCCAGCTCACGAGAAAGCGAGTTGAAGAAAGGAGCTCAGGGGCACTGTAATTCACAAACCTGCAGAGTTATAAATGACAGCTATCGTCCAAAAATATACTGAAGTAAGGCTGCCAAGAGGACTTGAAAGCGGGGCAGAATTGCAGGAAACCGATTTCAGGAGGTAGACTGGAATTGCATTTAAAGCATAGGAAAAGAGGCAGAACGTCCACAATGATGCACTTGGCCAAAAAGGGCGTATGCGTTTTTTCCTGAGTATATTCAGGAAAAAACGCATACGCCCTTTTTGGCCAACCAAGCAAGCTTGCAAAGGAAATCTGCACTACAATGAAGTCTCACTTCCCCCCGGTCAAAAGGGCCATCTGAAAAAAGTGTAAAATCCAGAAAGGCAGGACAGGCCATGGAGAACTGGGAGCCTTGTTATGCTGATGGGCGGGATGTAAATTGCCAACAGCCACTCGGGAGAAGTGTATGGTGTTTCCTGAAACATCTAAAAAACAAAGCAACAGAGCCTAGGGCACTTCCACTTATGGTCCTATAGCTTAGGGAAATTAAAATCAAAAAGACACAGCCACCCCAAAGGTTGGGACGGCTCTGTTTACAAGAACCTGGTTTACGGTACAAGTTCAATATCGCAGAAAGTGAAAAATGGATAAAGAAGTTGTGGTACTTACGTACAATGCAGTATCACTCAGCAATGAAATCTATGTCATCAGGCCCGTAGCAGCATAATGAGTGGATTCAGGTACGATGATTCTAACTGAAATAAGTCACACAGAAAAAGAAACATCATAAGATATCACTAATACACGGAATGTAAACTTGGCTACACAGGAACTGAATTACAAAACAGAACAGGGTCTCAAATTTAGAAACCCAACTTATGCTTTCTTAAGGGGAAAGGTGAGTTGGGGTGCTACATAAAACCAGAGATTGAAATGAGCACAGATAAAGTTCCTTAAGCCAAATATGGAATAGACAAGAGCTACTCCTTGCTCAACGAAATGGACTCAACACCCCATATTAAATGCCTAAGAGTGTACCTGACTAGGAAGTATCTTAAAACCTATGGATTGCTATGTCTCTGAAAGAGAATCAAGTGTGTGTACAGGGGCATAAACGCAGCAGTGATAGGATTGGAGAAGTTCGGTGAGCAAATGAAGACCCTTTGAAGTCATATTGCATGGTACCCATTCCACGGGTCTCAACTCTCCAGGTTTAAGGTATTCTTCCTTCAGCTAAAACATGCATGTGGAACCCAGAGTATGATCAACCGTGTGATCGGGAGACGTGTTCCAATATGTGTCAGTTTTCGTCCCCTGGTACTCGGGTGCAACATTCCAGACGCTTTACTAACACTCTCCCGACTTGGAGAGTCAGTGCCTTTAACCTCCTGTTTGGCCCAGTTTGCAATTTCTGCGGAAGATGAACAGGAATAGGGAGAACCAATGACAGACTAGCTGGAGGTGTCTGGACGGGCAAATTTAACTCTCATTTCCCACCAGGAAGAGGAATTAACCAAAGGCTCAGCGTGCCGTGCCGGAACCAGATTAGGGCCTGAAGCCATCCTGCGGTGTTGCGGCCAGCTCACGAGAAAGCGAGTTGAAGAAAGGAGCTCAGGGGCACTGTAATTCACAAACCTGCAGAGTTATAAATGACAGCTATCGTCCAAAAATATACTGAAGTAAGGCTGCCAAGAGGACTTGAAAGCGGGGCAGAATTGCAGGAAACCGATTTCAGGAGGTAGACTGGAATTGCATTTAAAGCATAGGAAAAGAGGCAGAACGTCCACAATGATGCACTTGGCCAAAAAGGGCGTATGCGTTTTTCCCTGAATATATTCAGGAAAAAACGCATACGCCCTTTTTGGCCAAACAAGCAAGCTTGCAAAGGAAATCTGCACTACAATGAAGTCTCACTTCCCCCCCGGTCAAAAGGGCCATCTGAAAAAAGTGTAAAATCCAGAAAGGCAGGACAGGCCATGGAGAACTGGGAGCCTTGTTATGCTGATGGGCGGGATGTAAATTGCCAACAGCCACTCGGGAGAAGTGTATGGTGTTTCCTGAAACATCTAAAAAACAAAGCAACAGAGCCTAGGGCACTTCCACTTATGGTCCTATAGCTTAGGGAAATTAAAATCAAAAAGACACAGCCACCCCAAAGGTTGGGACGGCTCTGTTTACAAGAACCTGGCTTACGGTACAAGTTCAATATCGCAGAAAGTGAAAAATGGATAAAGAAGTTGTGGTACTTACGTACAATGCAGTATCACTCAGCAATGAAATCTATGTCATCAGGCCCGTAGCAGCATAATGAGTGGATTCAGGTACGATGATTCTAACTGAAATAAGTCACACAGGAAAAGAAACATCATAAGATATCACTAATACACGGAATGTAACCTTGGCTACACAGGAACTGAATTACAAAACAGAACAGGGTCTCAAATTTAGAAACCCAACTTATGCTTGCTTAAGGGGAAAGGTGAGTTGGGGTGCTGCATAAAACCAGAGATTGAAATGAGCACAGATAAAGTTCCTTAAGCCAAATATGGAATAGACAAGAGCTACTCCTTGCTCAACGAAATGGACTCAACACCCCATATTAAATGCCTAAGAGTGTACCTGACTAGGAAGTATCTTAAAACCTATGGATTGCTATGTCTCTGAAAGAGAATCAAGTGTGTGTACAGGGGCATAAACGCAGCAGTGATAGGATTGGAGAGGTTCGGTGAGCAAATGAAGACCCTTTGAAGTCATATTGCATGGTACCCATTCCACGGGTCTCAACTCTCCAGGTTTAAGGTATTCTTCCTTCAGCTAAAACATGCATGTGGAACCCAGAGTATGATCAACCGTGTGATCGGGAGACGTGTTCCAATATGTGTCAGTTTTCGTCCCCTGGTACTCGGGTGCAACATTCCAGACGCTTTACTAACACTCTCCCGACTTGGAGAGTCAGTGCCTTTAACCTCCTGTTTGGCCCAGTTTGCAATTTCTGCGGAAGATGAACAGGAATAGGGAGAACCAATGACAGACTAGCTGGAGGTGTCTGGACGGGCAAATTTAACTCTCATTTCCCACCAGGAAGAGGAATTAACCAAAGGCTCAGCGTGCCGTGCCGGAACCAGATTAGGGCCTGAAGCCATCCTGCGGTGTTGCGGCCAGCTCACGAGAAAGCGAGTTGAAGAAAGGAGCTCAGGGGCACTGTAATTCACAAACCTGCAGAGTTATAAATGACAGCTATCGTCCAAAAATATACTGAAGTAAGGCTGCCAAGAGGACTTGAAAGCGGGGCAGAATTGCAGGAAACCGATTTCAGGAGGTAGACTGGAATTGCATTTAAAGCATAGGAAAAGAGGCAGAACGTCCACAATGATGCACTTGGCCAAAAAGGGCATATGCGTTTTTTCCTGAATATATTCAGGAAAAAACGCATACGCCCTTTTTGGCCAACCAAGCAAGCTTGCAAAGGAAATCTGCACTACAATGAAGTCTCACTTCCCCCCGGTCAAAAGGGCCATCTGAAAAAAGTGTAAAATCCAGAAAGGCAGGACAGGCCATGGAGAACTGGGAGCCTTGTTATGCTGATGGGCGGGATGTAAATTGCCAACAGCCACTCGGGAGAAGTGTATGGTGTTTCCTGAAACATCTAAAAAACAAAGCAACAGAGCCTAGGGCACTTCCACTTATGGTCCTATAGCTTAGGGAAATTAAAATCAAAAAGACACAGCCACCCCAAAAGTTGGGACGGCTCTGTTTACAAGAACCTGGTTTACGGTACAAGTTCAATATCGCAGAAAGTGAAAAATGGATAAAGAAGTTGTGGTACTTACGTACAATGCAGTATCACTCAGCAATGAAATCTATGTCATCAGGCCCGTAGCAGCATAATGAGTGGATTCAGGTACGATGATTCTAACTGAAATAAGTCACACAGGAAAAGAAACATCATAAGATATCACTAATACACGGAATGTAACCTTGGCTACACAGGAACTGAATTACAAAACAGAACAGGGTCTCAAATTTAGAAACCCAACTTATGCTTGCTTAAGGGGAAAGGTGAGTTGGGGTGCTGCATAAAACCAGAGATTGAAATGAGCACAGATAAAGTTCCTTAAGCCAAATATGGAATAGACAAGATCTACTCCTTGCTCAACGAAATGGACTCAACACCCCATATTAAATGCCTAAGAGTGTACCTGACTAGGAAGTATCTTAAACCTATGGATTGCTATGTCTCTGAAAGAGAATCAAGTGTGTGTACAGGGGCATAAAAGCAGCAGTGATAGGATTGGAGAGGTTCGGTGAGCAAATGAAGACCCTTTGAAGTCATATTGCATGGTACCCATTCCACGGGTCTCAACTCTCCAGGTTTAAGGTATTCTTCCTTCAGCTAAAACATGCATGTGGAACCCAGAGTATGATCAACCGTGTGATCGGGAGACGTGTTCCAATATGTGTCAGTTTTCGTCCCCTGGTACTCGGGTGCAACATTCCAGACGCTTTACTAACACTCTCCCGACTTGGAGAGTCAGTGCCTTTAACCTCCTGTTTGGCCCAGTTTGCAATTTCTGCGGAAGATGAACAGGAATAGGGAGAACCAATGACAGACTAGCTGGAGGTGTCTGGACGGGCAAATTTAACTCTCATTTCCCACCAGGAAGAGGAATTAACCAAAGGCTCAGCGTGCCGTGCCGGAACCAGATTAGGGCCTGAAGCCATCCTGCGGTGTTGCGGCCAGCTCACGAGAAAGCGAGTTGAAGAAAGGAGCTCAGGGGCACTGTAATTCACAAACCTGCAGAGTTATAAATGACAGCTATCGTCCAAAAATATACTGAAGTAAGGCTGCCAAGAGGACTTGAACTTGGGGCAGAATTGCAGGAAACCGATTTCAGGAGGTAGACTGGAATTGCATTTAAAGCATAGGAAAAGAGGCAGAACGTCCACAATGATGCACTTGGCCAAAAAGGGCGTATGCGTTTTTTCCTGAATATATTCAGGAAAAAACGCATACGCCCTTTTTGGCCAACCAAGCAAGCTTGCAAAGGAAATCTGCACTACAATGAAGTCTCACTTCCCCCCGGTCAAAAGGGCCATCTGAAAAAAGTGTAAAATCCAGAAAGGCAGGACAGGCCATGGAGAACTGGGAGCCTTGTTATGCTGATGGGCGGGATGTAAATTGCCAACAGCCACTCGGGAGAAGTGTATGGTGTTTCCTGAAACATCTAAAAAACAAAGCAACAGAGCCTAGGGCACTTCCACTTATGGTCCTATAGCTTAGGGAAATTAAAATCAAAAAGACACAGCCACCCCAAAAGTTGGGACGGCTCTGTTTACAAGAACCTGGTTTACGGTACAAGTTCAATATCGCAGAAAGTGAAAAATGGATAAAGAAGTTGTGGTACTTACGTACAATGCAGTATCACTCAGCAATGAAATCTATGTCATCAGGCCCGTAGCAGCATAATGAGTGGATTCAGGTACGATGATTCTAACTGAAATAAGTCACACAGGAAAAGAAACATCATAAGATATCACTAATACACGGAATGTAACCTTGGCTACACAGGAACTGAATTACAAAACAGAACAGGGTCTCAAATTTAGAAACCCAACTTATGCTTGCTTAAGGGGAAAGGTGAGTTGGGGTGCTGCATAAAACCAGAGATTGAAATGAGCACAGATAAAGTTCCTTAAGCCAAATATGGAATAGACAAGAGCTACTCCTTGCTCAACGAAATGGACTCAACACCCCATATTAAATGCCTAAGAGTGTACCTGACTAGGAAGTATCTTAAAACCTATGGATTGCTATGTCTCTGAAAGAGAATCAAGTGTGTGTACAGGGGCATAAACGCAGCAGTGATAGGATTGGAGAGGTTCGGTGAGCAAATGAAGACCCTTTGAAGTCATATTGCATGGTACCCATTCCACGGGTCTCAACTCTCCAGGTTTAAGGTATTCTTCCTTCAGCTAAAACATGCATGTGGAACCCAGAGTATGATCAACCGTGTGATCGGGAGACGTGTTCCAATATGTGTCAGTTTTCGTCCCCTGGTACTCGGGTGCAACATTCCAGACGCTTTACTAACACTCTCCCGACCTGGAGAGTCAGTGCCTTTAACCTCCTGTTTGGCCCAGTTTGCAATTTCTGCGGAAGATGAACAGGAATAGGGAGAACCAATGACAGACTAGCTGGAGGTGTCTGGACGGGCAAATTTAACTCTCATTTCCCACCAGGAAGAGGAATTAACCAAAGGCTCAGCGTGCCGTGCCGGAACCAGATTAGGGCCTGAAGCCATCCTGCGGTGTTGCGGCCAGCTCACGAGAAAGCGAGTTGAAGAAAGGAGCTCAGGGGCACTGTAATTCACAAACCTGCAGAGTTATAAATGACAGCTATCGTCCAAAAATATACTGAAGTAAGGCTGCCAAGAGGACTTGAAAGCGGGGCAGAATTGCAGGAAACCGATTTCAGGAGGTAGACTGGAATTGCATTTAAAGCATAGGAAAAGAGGCAGAACGTCCACAATGATGCACTTGGCCAAAAAGGGCGTATGCGTTTTTTCCTGAATATATTCAGGAAAAAACGCATACGCCCTTTTTGGCCAACCAAGCAAGCTTGCAAAGGAAATCTGCACTACAATGAAGTCTCACTTCCCCCCGGTCAAAAGGGCCATCTGAAAAAAGTGTAAAATCCAGAAAGGCAGGACAGGCCATGGAGAACTGGGAGCCTTGTTATGCTGATGGGCGGGATGTAAATTGCCAACAGCCACTCGGGAGAAGTGTATGGTGTTTCCTGAAACATCTAAAAAACAAAGCAACAGAGCCTAGGGCACTTCCACTTATGGTCCTATAGCTTAGGGAAATTAAAATCAAAAAGACACAGCCACCCCAAAGGTTGGGACGGCTCTGTTTACAAGAACCTGGTTTACGGTACAAGTTCAATATCGCAGAAAGTGAAAAATGGATAAAGAAGTTGTGGTACTTACGTACAATGCAGTATCACTCAGCAATGAAATCTATGTCATCAGGCCCGTAGCAGCATAATGAGTGGATTCAGGTATGATGATTCTAACTGAAATAAGTCACACAGAAAAAGAAACATCATAAGATATCACTAATACACGGAATGTAAACTTGGCTACACAGGAACTGAATTACAAAACAGAACAGGGTCTCAAATTTAGAAACCCAACTTATGCTTGCTTAAGGGGAAAGGTGAGTTGGGGTGCTGCATAAAACCAGAGATTGAAATGAGCACAGATAAAGTTCCTTAAGCCAAATATGGAATAGACAAGAGCTACTCCGTGCTCAACGAAATGGACTCAACACCCCATATTAAATGCCTAAGAGTGTACCTGACTAGGAAGTATCTTAAAACCTATGGATTGCTATGTCTCTGAAAGAGAATCAAGCGTGTGTACAGGGGCATAAACGCAGCAGTGATAGGATTGGAGAGGTTCGGTGAGCAAATGAAGACCCTTTGAAGTCATATTGCATGGTACCCATTCCACGGGTCTCAACTCTCCAGGTTTAAGGTATTCTTCCTTCAGCTAAAACATGCATGTGGAACCCAGAGTATGATCAACCGTGTGATCGGGAGACGTGTTCCAATATGTGTCAGTTTTCGTCCCCTGGTACTCGGGTGCAACATTCCAGACGCTTTACTAACACTCTCCCGACTTGGAGAGTCAGTGCCTTTAACCTCCTGTTTGGCCCAGTTTGCAATTTCTGCGGAAGGTGAACAGGAATAGGGAGAACCAATGACAGACTAGCTGGAGGTGTCTGGACGGGCAAATTTAACTCTCATTTCCCACCAGGAAGAGGAATTAACCAAAGGCTCAGCGTGCCGTGCCGGAACCAGATTAGGGCCTGAAGCCATCCTGCGGTGTTGCGGCCAGCTCACGAGAAAGCGAGTTGAAGAAAGGAGCTCAGGGGCACTGTAATTCACAAACCTGCAGAGTTATAAATGACAGCTATCGTCCAAAAATATACTGAAGTAAGGCTGCCAAGAGGACTTGAAAGCGGGGCAGAATTGCAGGAAACCGATTTCAGGAGGTAGACTGGAATTGCATTTAAAGCATAGGAAAAGAGGCAGAACGTCCACAATGATGCACTTGGCCAAAAAGGGCGTATGCGTTTTTTCCTGAATATATTCAGGAAAAAACGCATACGCCCTTTTTGGCCAACCAAGCAAGCTTGCAAAGGAAATCTGCACTACAATGAAGTCTCACTTCCCCCCGGTCAAAAGGGCCATCTGAAAAAAGTGTAAAATCCAGAAAGGCAGGACAGGCCATGGAGAACTGGGAGCCTTGTTATGCTGATGGGCGGGATGTCAATTGCCAACAGTCACTCGGGAGAAGTGTATGGTGTTTCCTGAAACATCTAAAAAACAAAGCAACAGAGCCTAGGGCACTTCCACTTATGGTCCTATAGCTTAGGGAAATTAAAATCAAAAAGACACAGCCACCCCAAAGGTTGGGACGGCTCTGTTTACAAGAACCTGGTTTACGGTACAAGTTCAATATCGCAGAAAGTGAAAAATGGATAAAGAAGTTGTGGTACTTACGTACAATGCAGTATCACTCAGCAATGAAATCTATGTCATCAGGCCCGTAGCAGCATAATGAGTGGATTCAGGTACGATGATTCTAACTGAAATAAGTCACACAGGAAAAGAAACATCATAAGATATCACTAATACACGGAATGTAACCTTGGCTACACAGGAACTGAATTACAAAACAGAACAGGGTCTCAAATTTAGAAACCCAACTTATGCTTGCTTAAGGGGAAAGGTGAGTTGGGGTGCTGCATAAAACCAGAGATTGAAATGAGCACAGATAAAGTTCCTTAAGCCAAATATGGAATAGACAAGAGCTACTCCTTGCTCAACGAAATGGACTCAACACCCCATATTAAATGCCTAAGAGTGTTCCTGACTAGGAAGTATCTTAAAACCTATGGATTGCTATGTCTCTGAAAGAGAATCAAGTGTGTGTACAGGGGCATAAACGCAGCAGTGATAGGATTGGAGAGGTTCGGTGAGCAAATGAAGACCCTTTGAAGTCATATTGCATGGTACCCATTCCACGGGTCTCAACTCTCCAGGTTTAACGTATTCTTCCTTCAGCTAAAACATGCATGTGGAACCCAGAGTATGATCAACCGTGTGATCGGGAGACGTGTTCCAATATGTCTCAGTTTTCGTCCCCTGGTACTCGGGTGCAACATTCCAGACGCTTTACTAACACTCTCCCGACTTGGAGAGTCAGTGCCTTTAACCTCCTGTTTGGCCCAGTTTGCAATTTCTGCGGAAGATGAACAGGAATAGGGAGAACCAATGACAGACTAGCTGGAGGTGTCTGGACGGGCAAATTTAACTCTCATTTCCCACCAGGAAGAGGAATTAACCAAAGGCTCAGCGTGCCATGCCGGAACCAGATTAGGGCCTGAAGCCATCCTGTGGTGTTGCGGCCAGCTCACGAGAAAGCGAGTTGAAGAAAGGAGCTCAGGGGCACTGTAATTCACAAACCTGCAGAGTTATAAATGACAGCTATCGTCCAAAAATATACTGAAGTAAGGCTGCCAAGAGGACTTGAAAGCGGGGCAGAATTGCAGGAAACCGATTTCAGGAGGTAGACTGGAATTGCATTTAAAGCATAGGAAAAGAGGCAGAACGTCCACAATGATGCACTTAGCCAAAAAGGGCGTATGCGTTTTTTCCTGAATATATTCAGGAAAAAACGCATACGCCCTTTTTGGCCAACCAAGCAAGCTTGCAAAGGAAATCTGCACTACAATGAAGTCTCACTTCCCCCCGGTCAAAAGGGCCATCTGAAAAAAGTGTAAAATCCAGAAAGGCAGGACAGGCCATGGAGAACTGGGAGCCTTGTTATGCTGATGGGCGGGATGTAAATTGCCAACAGCCACTCGGGAGAAGTGTATGGTGTTTCCTGAAACATCTAAAAAACAAAGCAACAGAGCCTAGGGCACTTCCACTTATGGTCCTATAGCTTAGGGAAATTAAAATCAAAAAGACACAGCCACCCCAAAGGTTGGGACGGCTCTGTTTACAAGAACCTGGTTTACGGTACAAGTTCAATATCGCAGAAAGTGAAAAATGGATAAAGAAGTTGTGGTACTTACGTACAATGCAGTATCACTCAGCAATGAAATCTATGTCATCAGGCCCGTAGCAGCATAATGAGTGGATTCAGGTATGATGATTCTAACTGAAATAAGTCACACAGAAAAAGAAACATCATAAGATATCACTAATACACGGAATGTAAACTTGGCTACACAGGAACTGAATTACAAAACAGAACAGGGTCTCAAATTTAGAAACCCAACTTATGCTTGCTTAAGGGGAAAGGTGAGTTGGGGTGCTGCATAAAACCAGAGATTGAAATGAGCACAGATAAAGTTCCTTAAGCCAAATATGGAATAGACAAGAGCTACTCCGTGCTCAACGAAATGGACTCAACACCCCATATTAAATGCCTAAGAGTGTACCTGACTAGGAAGTATCTTAAAACCTATGGATTGCTATGTCTCTGAAAGAGAATCAAGTGTGTGTACAGGGGCATAAACGCAGCAGTGATAGGATTGGAGAGGTTCGGTGAGCAAATGAAGACCCTTTGAAGTCATATTGCATGGTACCCATTCCACGGGTCTCAACTCTCCAGGTTTAAGGTATTCTTCCTTCAGCTAAAACATGCATGTGGAACCCAGAGTATGATCAACCGTGTGATCGGGAGACGTGTTCCAATATGTGTCAGTTTTCGTCCCCTGGTACTCGGGTGCAACATTCCAGACGCTTTACTAACACTCTCCCGACTTGGAGAGTCAGTGCCTTTAACCTCCTGTTTGGCCCAGTTTGCAATTTCTGCGGAAGATGAACAGGAATAGGGAGAACCAATGACAGACTAGCTGGAGGTGTCTGGACGGGCAAATTTAACTCTCATTTCCCACCAGGAAGAGGAATTAACCAAAGGCTCAGCGTGCCGTGCCGGAACCAGATTAGGGCCTGAAGCCATCCTGCGGTGTTGCGGCCAGCTCACGAGAAAGCGAGTTGAAGAAAGGAGCTCAGGGGCACTGTAATTCACAAACCTGCAGAGTTATAAATGACAGCTATCGTCCAAAAATATACTGAAGTAAGGCTGCCAAGAGGACTTGAAAGCGGGGCAGAATTGCAGGAAACCGATTTCAGGAGGTAGACTGGAATTGCATTTAAAGCATAGGAAAAGAGGCAGAACGTCCACAATGATGCACTTGGCCAAAAAGGGCGTATGCGTTTTTTCCTGAATATATTCAGGAAAAAACGCATACGCCCTTTTTGGCCAACCAAGCAAGCTTGCAAAGGAAATCTGCACTACAATGAAGTCTCACTTCCCCCCGGTCAAAAGGGCCATCTGAAAAAAGTGTAAAATCCAGAAAGGCAGGACAGGCCATGGAGAACTGGGAGCCTTGTTATGCTGATGGGCGGGATGTCAATTGCCAACAGTCACTCGGGAGAAGTGTATGGTGTTTCCTGAAACATCTAAAAAACAAAGCAACAGAGCCTAGGGCACTTCCACTTATGGTCCTATAGCTTAGGGAAATTAAAATCAAAAAGACACAGCCACCCCAAAGGTTGGGACGGCTCTGTTTACAAGAACCTGGTTTACGGTACAAGTTCAATATCGCAGAAAGTGAAAAATGGATAAAGAAGTTGTGGTACTTACGTACAATGCAGTATCACTCAGCAATGAAATCTATGTCATCAGGCCCGTAGCAGCATAATGAGTGGATTCAGGTACGATGATTCTAACTGAAATAAGTCACACAGGAAAAGAAACATCATAAGATATCACTAATACACGGAATGTAACCTTGGCTACACAGGAACTGAATTACAAAACAGAACAGGGTCTCAAATTTAGAAACCCAACTTATGCTTGCTTAAGGGGAAAGGTGAGTTGGGGTGCTGCATAAAACCAGAGATTGAAATGAGCACAGATAAAGTTCCTTAAGCCAAATATGGAATAGACAAGAGCTACTCCTTGCTCAACGAAATGGACTCAACACCCCATATTAAATGCCTAAGAGTGTTCCTGACTAGGAAGTATCTTAAAACCTATGGATTGCTATGTCTCTGAAAGAGAATCAAGTGTGTGTACAGGGGCATAAACGCAGCAGTGATAGGATTGGAGAGGTTCGGTGAGCAAATGAAGACCCTTTGAAGTCATATTGCATGGTACCCATTCCACGGGTCTCAACTCTCCAGGTTTAAGGTATTCTTCCTTCAGCTAAAACATGCATGTGGAACCCAGAGTATGATCAACCGTGTGATCGGGAGACGTGTTCCAATATGTGTCAGTTTTCGTCCCCTGGTACTCGGGTGCAACATTCCAGACGCTTTACTAACACTCTCCCGACTTGGAGAGTCAGTGCCTTTAACCTCCTGTTTGGCCCAGTTTGCAATTTCTGCGGAAGATGAACAGGAATAGGGAGAACCAATGACAGACTAGCTGGAGGTGTCTGGACGGGCAAATTTAACTCTCATTTCCCACCAGGAAGAGGAATTAACCAAAGGCTCAGCGTGCCGTGCCGGAACCAGATTAGGGCCTGAAGCCATCCTGCGGTGTTGCGGCCAGCTCACGAGAAAGCGAGTTGAAGAAAGGAGCTCAGGGGCACTGTAATTCACAAACCTGCAGAGTTATAAATGACAGCTATCGTCCAAAAATATACTGAAGTAAGGCTGCCAAGAGGACTTGAAAGCGGGGCAGAATTGCAGGAAACCGATTTCAGGAGGTAGACTGGAATTGCATTTAAAGCATAGGAAAAGAGGCAGAACGTCCACAATGATGCACTTGGCCAAAAAGGGCGTATGCGTTTTTTCCTGAATATATTCAGGAAAAAACGCATACGCCCTTTTTGGCCAACCAAGCAAGCTTGCAAAGGAAATCTGCACTACAATGAAGTCTCACTTCCCCCCGGTCAAAAGGGCCATCTGAAAAAAGTGTAAAATCCAGAAAGGCAGGACAGGCCATGGAGAACTGGGAGCCTTGTTATGCTGATGGGCGGGATGTCAATTGCCAACAGTCACTCGGGAGAAGTGTATGGTGTTTCCTGAAACATCTAAAAAACAAAGCAACAGAGCCTAGGGCACTTCCACTTATGGTCCTATAGCTTAGGGAAATTAAAATCAAAAAGACACAGCCACCCCAAAGGTTGGGACGGCTCTGTTTACAAGAACCTGGTTTACGGTACAAGTTCAATATCGCAGAAAGTGAAAAATGGATAAAGAAGTTGTGGTACTTACGTACAATGCAGTATCACTCAGCAATGAAATCTATGTCATCAGGCCCGTAGCAGCATAATGAGTGGATTCAGGTACGATGATTCTAACTGAAATAAGTCACACAGGAAAAGAAACATCATAAGATATCACTAATACACGGAATGTAACCTTGGCTACACAGGAACTGAATTCCAAAACAGAACAGGGTCTCAAATTTAGAAACCCAACTTATGCTTGCTTAAGGGGAAAGGTGAGTTGGGGTGCTGCATAAAACCAGAGATTGAAATGAGCACAGATAAAGTTCCTTAAGCCAAATATGGAATAGACAAGAGCTACTCCTTGCTCAACGAAATGGACTCAACACCCCATATTAAATGCCTAAGAGTGTTCCTGACTAGGAAGTATCTTAAAACCTATGGATTGCTATGTCTCTGAAAGAGAATCAAGTGTGTGTACAGGGGCATAAACGCAGCAGTGATAGGATTGGAGAGGTTCGGTGAGCAAATGAAGACCCTTTGAAGTCATATTGCATGGTACCCATTCCACGGGTCTCAACTCTCCAGGTTTAACGTATTCTTCCTTCAGCTAAAACATGCATGTGGAACCCAGAGTATGATCAACCGTGTGATCGGGAGACGTGTTCCAATATGTCTCAGTTTTCGTCCCCTGGTACTCGGGTGCAACATTCCAGACGCTTTACTAACACTCTCCCGACTTGGAGAGTCAGTGCCTTTAACCTCCTGTTTGGCCCAGTTTGCAATTTCTGCGGAAGATGAACAGGAATAGGGAGAACCAATGACAGACTAGCTGGAGGTGTCTGGACGGGCAAATTTAACTCTCATTTCCCACCAGGAAGAGGAATTAACCAAAGGCTCAGCGTGCCATGCCGGAACCAGATTAGGGCCTGAAGCCATCCTGTGGTGTTGCGGCCAGCTCACGAGAAAGCGAGTTGAAGAAAGGAGCTCAGGGGCACTGTAATTCACAAACCTGCAGAGTTATAAATGACAGCTATCGTCCAAAAATATACTGAAGTAAGGCTGCCAAGAGGACTTGAAAGCGGGGCAGAATTGCAGGAAACCGATTTCAGGAGGTAGACTGGAATTGCATTTAAAGCATAGGAAAAGAGGCAGAACGTCCACAATGATGCACTTAGCCAAAAAGGGCGTATGCGTTTTTTCCTGAATATATTCAGGAAAAAACGCATACGCCCTTTTTGGCCAACCAAGCAAGCTTGCAAAGGAAATCTGCACTACAATGAAGTCTCACTTCCCCCCGGTCAAAAGGGCCATCTGAAAAAAGTGTAAAATCCAGAAAGGCAGGACAGGCCATGGAGAACTGGGAGCCTTGTTATGCTGATGGGCGGGATGTAAATTGCCAACAGCCACTCGGGAGAAGTGTATGGTGTTTCCTGAAACATCTAAAAAACAAAGCAACAGAGGCTAGGGCACTTCCACTTATGGTCCTATAGCTTAGGGAAATTAAAATCAAAAAGACACAGCCACCCCAAAAGTTGGGACAGCTCTGTTTACAAGAACCTTGTTTACGGTACAAGTTCAATATTGCAGAAAGTGAAAAATGGATAAAGAAGTTGTGGTACTTACGTACAATGCAGTATCACTCAGCAATGAAATCTATGTCATCAGGCCCGTAGCAGCATAATGAGTGGATTCAGGTACGATGATTCTAACTGAAATAAGTCACACAGGAAAAGAAACATCATAAGATATCACTAATACACGGAATGTAACCTTGGCTACACAGGAACTGAATTACAAAACAGAACAGGGTCTCAAATTTAGAAACCCAACTTATGCTTGCTTAAGGGGAAAGGTGAGTTGGGGTGCTGCATAAAACCAGAGATTGAAATGAGCACAGATAAAGTTCCTTAAGCCAAATATGGAATAGACAAGAGCTACTCCTTGCTCAACGAAATGGACTCAACACCCCATATTAAATGCCTAAGAGTGTACCTGACTAGGAAGTATCTTAAAACCTATGGATTGCTATGTCTCTGAAAGAGAATCAAGTGTGTGTACAGGGGCATAAAAGCAGCAGTGATAGGATTGGAGAGGTTCGGTGAGCAAATGAAGACCCTTTGAAGTCATATTGCATGGTACCCATTCCACGGGTCTCAACTCTCCAGGTTTAAGGTATTCTTCCTTCAGCTAAAACATGCATGTGGAACCCAGAGTATGATCAACCGTGTGATCGGGAGACGTGTTCCAATATGTGTCAGTTTTCGTCCCCTGGTACTCGGGTGCAACATTCCAGACGCTTTACTAACACTCTCCCGACCTGGAGAGTCAGTGCCTTTAACCTCCTGTTTGGCCCAGTTTGCAATTTCTGTGGAAGATGAACAGGAATAGGGAGAACCAATGACAGACTAGATGGAGGTGTCTGGACGGGCAAATTTAACTCTCATTTCCCACCAGGAAGAGGAATTAACCAAAGGCTCAGCGTGCCGTGCCGGAACCAGATTAGGGCCTGAAGCCATCCTGCGGTGTTGCGGCCAGCTCACGAGAAAGCGAGTTGAAGAAAGGAGCTCAGGGGCACTGTAATTCACAAACCTGCAGAGTTATAAATGACAGCTATCGTCCAAAAATATACTGAAGTAAGGCTGCCAAGAGGACTTGAAAGCGGGGCAGAATTGCAGGAAACCGATTTCAGGAGGTAGACTGGAATTGCATTTAAAGCATAGGAAAAGAGGCAGAACGTCCACAATGATGCACTTGGCCAAAAAGGGCGTATGCGTTTTTTCCTGAATATATTCAGGAAAAAACGCATACGCCCTTTTTGGCCAACCAAGCAAGCTTGCAAAGGAAATCTGCACTACAATGAAGTCTCACTTCCCCCCGGTCAAAAGGGCCATCTGAAAAAAGTGTAAAATCCAGAAAGGCAGGACAGGCCATGGAGAACTGGGAGCCTTGTTATGCTGATGGGCGGGATGTAAATTGCCAACAGCCACTCGGGAGAAGTGTATGGTGTTTCCTGAAACATCTAAAAAACAAAGCAACAGAGCCTAGGGCACTTCCACTTATGGTCCTATAGCTTAGGGAAATTAAAATCAAAAAGACAGAGCCACCTCAAAGGTTGGGACGGCTCTGTTTACAAGAACCTGGTTTACGGTACAAGTTCAATATCGCAGAAAGTGAAAAATGGATAAAGAAGTTGTGGTACTTACGTACAATGCAGTATCACTCAGCAATGAAATCTATGTCATCAGGCCCGTAGCAGCATAATGAGTGGATTCAGGTACGATGATTCTAACTGAAATAAGTCACACAGGAAAAGAAACATCATAAGATATCACTAATACACGGAATGTAACCTTGGCTACACAGGAACTGAATTACAAAACAGAACAGGGTCTCAAATTTAGAAACCCAACTTATGCTTGCTTAAGGGGAAAGGTGAGTTGGGGTGCTGCATAAAACCAGAGATTGAAATGAGCACAGATAAAGTTCCTTAAGCCAAATATGGAATAGACAAGAGCTACTCCTTGCTCAACGAAATGGACTCAACACCCCATATTAAATGCCTAAGAGTGTACCTGACTAGGAAGTATCTTAAAACCTATGGATTGCTATGTCTCTGAAAGAGAATCAAGTGTGTGTACAGGGGCATAAACGCAGCAGTGATAGGATTGGAGAGGTTCGGTGAGCAAATGAAGACCCTTTGAAGTCATATTGCATGGTACCCATTCCACGGGTCTCAACTCTCCAGGTTTAACGTATTCTTCCTTCAGCTAAAACATGCATGTGGAACCCAGAGTATGATCAACCGTGTGATCGGGAGACGTGTTCCAATATGTCTCAGTTTTCGTCCCCTGGTACTCGGGTGCAACATTCCAGACGCTTTACTAACACTCTCCCGACTTGGAGAGTCAGTGCCTTTAACATCCTGTTTGGCCCAGTTTGCAATTTCTGCGGAAGATGAACAGGAATAGGGAGAACCAATGACAGACTAGCTGGAGGTGTCTGGACGGGCAAATTTAACTCTCATTTCCCACCAGGAAGAGGAATTAACCAAAGGCTCAGCGTGCCGTGCCGGAACCAGATTAGGGCCTGAAGCCATCCTGCGGTGTTGCGGCCAGCTCACGAGAAAGCGAGTTGAAGAAAGGAGCTCAGGGGCACTGTAATTCACAAACCTGCAGAGTTATAAATGACAGCTATCGTCCAAAAATATACTGAAGTAAGGCTGCCAAGAGGACTTGAAAGCGGGGCAGAATTGCAGGAAACCGATTTCAGGAGGTAGACTGGAATTGCATTTAAAGCATAGGAAAAGAGGCAGAACGTCCACAATGATGCACTTGGCCAAAAAGGGCGTATGCGTTTTTTCCTGAATATATTCAGGAAAAAACGCATACGCCCTTTTTGGCCAACCAAGCAAGCTTGCAAAGGAAATCTGCACTACAATGAAGTCTCACTTCCCCCCGGTCAAAAGGGCCATCTGAAAAAAGTGTAAAATCCAGAAAGGCAGGACAGGCCATGGAGAACTGGGAGCCTTGTTATGCTGATGGGCGGGATGTAAATTGCCAACAGCCACTCGGGAGAAGTGTATGGTGTTTCCTGAAACATCTAAAAAACAAAGCAACAGAGCCTAGGGCACTTCCACTTATGGTCCTATAGCTTAGGGAAATTAAAATCAAAAAGACAGAGCCACCTCAAAGGTTGGGACGGCTCTGTTTACAAGAACCTGGTTTACGGTACAAGTTCAATATCGCAGAAAGTGAAAAATGGATAAAGAAGTTGTGGTACTTACGTACAATGCAGTATCACTCAGCAATGAAATCTATGTCATCAGGCCCGTAGCAGCATAATGAGTGGATTCAGGTACGATGATTCTAACTGAAATAAGTCACACAGGAAAAGAAACATCATAAGATATCACTAATACACGGAATGTAACCTTGGCTACACAGGAACTGAATTACAAAACAGAACAGGGTCTCAAATTTAGAAACCCAACTTATGCTTGCTTAAGGGGAAAGGTGAGTTGGGGTGCTGCATAAAACCAGAGATTGAAATGAGCACAGATAAAGTTCCTTAAGTCAAATATGGAATAGACAAGAGCTACTCCTTGCTCAACGAAATGGACTCAACACCCCATATTAAATGCCTAAGAGTGTACCTGACTAGGAAGTATCTTAAAACCTATGGATTGCTATGTCTCTGAAAGAGAATCAAGTGTGTGTACAGGGGCATAAACGCAGCAGTGATAGGATTGGAGAGGTTCGGTGAGCAAATGAAGACCCTTTGAAGTCATATTGCATGGTACCCATTCCACGGGTCTCAACTCTCCAGGTTTAACGTATTCTTCCTTCAGCTAAAACATGCATGTGGAACCCAGAGTATGATCAACCGTGTGATCGGGAGACGTGTTCCAATATGTGTCAGTTTTCGTCCCCTGGTACTCGGGTGCAACATTCCAGACGCTTTACTAACACTCTCCCGACTTGGAGAGTCAGTGCCTTTAACCTCCTGTTTGGCCCAGTTTGCAATTTCTGCGGAAGATGAACAGGAATAGGGAGAACCAATGACAGACTAGCTGGAGGTGTCTGGACGGGCAAATTTAACTCTCATTTCCCACCAGGAAGAGGAATTAACCAAAGGCTCAGCGTGCCGTGCCGGAACCAGATTAGGGCCTGAAGCCATCCTGCGGTGTTGCGGCCAGCTCACGAGAAAGCGAGTTGAAGAAAGGAGCTCAGGGGCACTGTAATTCACAAACCTGCAGAGTTATAAATGACAGCTATCGTCCAAAAATATACTGAAGTAAGGCTGCCAAGAGGACTTGAAAGCGGGGCAGAATTGCAGGAAACCGATTTCAGGAGGTAGACTGGAATTGCATTTAAAGCATAGGAAAAGAGGCAGAACGTCCACAATGATGCACTTGGCCAAAAAGGGCGTATGCGTTTTTTCCTGAATATATTCAGGAAAAAACGCATACGCCCTTTTTGGCCAACCAAGCAAGCTTGCAAAGGAAATCTGCACTACAATGAAGTCTCACTTCCCCCCGGTCAAAAGGGCCATCTGAAAAAAGTGTAAAATCCAGAAAGGCAGGACAGGCCATGGAGAACTGGGAGCCTTGTTATGCTGATGGGCGGGATGTAAATTGCCAACAGCCACTCGGGAGAAGTGTATGGTGTTTCCTGAAACATCTAAAAAACAAAGCAACAGAGCCTAGGGCACTTCCACTTATGGTCCTATAGCTTAGGGAAATTAAAATCAAAAAGACAGAGCCACCTCAAAGGTTGGGACGGCTCTGTTTACAAGAACCTGGTTTACGGTACAAGTTCAATATCGCAGAAAGTGAAAAATGGATAAAGAAGTTGTGGTACTTACGTACAATGCAGTATCACTCAGCAATGAAATCTATGTCATCAGGCCCGTAGCAGCATAATGAGTGGATTCAGGTACGATGATTCTAACTGAAATAAGTCACACAGGAAAAGAAACATCATAAGATATCACTAATACACGGAATGTAACCTTGGCTACACAGGAACTGAATTACAAAACAGAACAGGGTCTCAAATTTAGAAACCCAACTTATGCTTGCTTAAGGGGAAAGGTGAGTTGGGGTGCTGCATAAAACCAGAGATTGAAATGAGCACAGATAAATTTCCTTAAGCCAAATATGGAATAGACAAGAGCTACTCCTTGCTCAACGAAATGGACTCAACACCCCATATTAAATGCCTAAGAGTGTACCTGACTAGGAAGTATCTTAAAACCTATGGATTGCTATGTCTCTGAAAGAGAATCAAGTGTGTGTACAGGGGCATAAACGCAGCAGTGATAGGATTGGAGAGGTTCGGTGAGCAAATGAAGACCCTTTGAAGTCATATTGCATGGTACCCATTCCACGGGTCTCAACTCTCCAGGTTTAAGGTATTCTTCCTTCAGCTAAAACATGCATGTGGAACCCAGAGTATGATCAACCGTGTGATCGGGAGACGTGTTCCAATATGTGTCAGTTTTCGTCCCCTGGTACTCGGGTGCAACATTCCAGACGCTTTACTAACACTCTCCCGACTTGGAGAGTCAGTGCCTTTAACCTCCTGTTTGGCCCAGTTTGCAATTTCTGCGGAAGATGAACAGGAATAGGGAGAACCAATGACAGACTAGCTGGAGGTGTCTGGACGGGCAAATTTAACTCTCATTTCCCACCAGGAAGAGGAATTAACCAAAGGCTCAGCGTGCCGTGCCGGAACCAGATTAGGGCCTGAAGCCATCCTGCGGTGTTGCGGCCAGCTCACGAGAAAGCGAGTTGAAGAAAGGAGCTCAGGGGCACTGTAATTCACAAACCTGCAGAGTTATAAATGACAGCTATCGTCCAAAAATATACTGAAGTAAGGCTGCCAAGAGGACTTGAAAGCGGGGCAGAATTGCAGGAAACCGATTTCAGGAGGTAGACTGGAATTGCATTTAAAGCATAGGAAAAGAGGCAGAACGTCCACAATGATGCACTTGGCCAAAAAGGGCGTATGCGTTTTTTCCTGAATATATTCAGGAAAAAACGCATACGCCCTTTTTGGCCAACCAAGCAAGCTTGCAAAGGAAATCTGCACTACAATGAAGTCTCACTTCCCCCCGGTCAAAAGGGCCATCTGAAAAAAGTGTAAAATCCAGAAAGGCAGGACAGGCCATGGAGAACTGGGAGCCTTGTTATGCTGATGGGCGGGATGTAAATTGCCAACAGCCACTCGGGAGAAGTGTATGGTGTTTCCTGAAACATCTAAAAAACAAAGCAACAGAGCCTAGGGCACTTCCACTTATGGTCCTATAGCTTAGGGAAATTAAAATCAAAAAGACACAGCCACCCCAAAGGTTGGGACGGCTCTGTTTACAAGAACCTGGTTTACGGTACAAGTTCAATATCGCAGAAAGTGAAAAATGGATAAAGAAGTTGTGGTACTTACGTACAATGCAGTATCACTCAGCAATGAAATCTATGTCATCAGGCCCGTAGCAGCATAATGAGTGGATTCAGGTATGATGATTCTAACTGAAATAAGTCACACAGAAAAAGAAACATCATAAGATATCACTAATACACGGAATGTAAACTTGGCTACACAGGAACTGAATTACAAAACAGAACATGGTCTCAAATTTAGAAACCCAACTTATGCTTGCTTAAGGGGAAAGGTGAGTTGGGGTGCTGCATAAAACCAGAGATTGAAATGAGCACAGATAAAGTTCCTTAAGCCAAATATGGAATAGACAAGAGCTACTCCTTGCTCAACGAAATGATCTCAACACCCCATATTAAATGCCTAAGAGTGTACCTGACTAGGAAGTATCTTAAAACCTATGGATTGCTATGTCTCTGAAAGAGAATCAAGTGTGTGTACAGGGGCATAAACGCAGCAGTGATAGGATTGGAGAGGTTCGGTGAGCAAATGAAGACCCTTTGAAGTCATATTGCATGGTACCCATTCCACGGGTCTCAACTCTCCAGGTTTAAGGTATTCTTCCTTCAGCTAAAACATGCATGTGGAACCCAGAGTATGATCAACCGTGTGATCGGGAGACGTGTTCCAATATGTCTCAGTTTTCGTCCCCTGGTACTCGGGTGCAACATTCCAGACGCTTTACTAACACTCTCCCGACTTGGAGAGTCAGTGCCTTTAACCTCCTGTTTGGCCCAGTTTGCAATTTCTGCGGAAGATGAACAGGAATAGGGAGAACCAATGACAGACTAGCTGGAGGTGTCTGGACGGGCAAATTTAACTCTCATTTCCCACCAGGAAGAGGAATTAACCAAAGGCTCAGCGTGCCGTGCCGGAACCAGATTAGGGCCTGAAGCCATCCTGCGGTGTTGCGGCCAGCTCACGAGAAAGCGAGTTGAAGAAAGGAGCTCAGGGGCACTGTAATTCACAAACCTGCAGAGTTATAAATGACAGCTATCGTCCAAAAATATACTGAAGTAAGGCTGCCAAGAGGACTTGAAAGCGGGGCAGAATTGCAGGAAACCGATTTCAGGAGGTAGACTGGAATTGCATTGAAAGCATAGGAAAAGAGGCAGAACGTCCACAATGATGCACTTGGCCAAAAAGGGCGTATGCGTTTTTTCCTGAATATATTCAGGAAAAAACGCATACGCCCTTTTTGGCCAACCAAGCAAGCTTGCAAAGGAAATCTGCACTACAATGAAGTCTCACTTCCCCCCGGTCAAAAGGGCCATCTGAAAAAAGTGTAAAATCCAGAAAGGCAGGACAGGCCATGGAGAACTGGGAGCCTTGTTATGCTGATGGGCGGGATGTAAATTGCCAACAGCCACTCGGGAGAAGTGTATGGTGTTTCCTGAAACATCTAAAAAACAAAGCAACAGAGCCTAGGGCACTTCCACTTATGGTCCTATAGCTTAGGGAAATTAAAATCAAAAGACACAGCCACCCCAAAGGTTGGGACGGCTCTGTTTACAAGAACCTGGTTTACGGTACAAGTTCAATATCGCAGAAAGTGAAAAATGGATAAAGAAGTTGTGGTACTTACGTACAATGCAGTATCACTCAGCAATGAAATCTATGTCATCAGGCCCGTAGCAGCATAATGAGTGGATTCAGGTACGATGATTCTAACTGAAATAAGTCACACAGGAAAAGAAACATCATAAGATATCACTAATACACGGAATGTAACCTTGGCTACACAGGAACTGAATTACAAAACAGAACAGGGTCTCAAATTTAGAAACCCAACTTATGCTTGCTTAAGCGGAAAGGTGAGTTGGGGTGCTGCATAAAACCAGAGATTGAAATGAGCACAGATAAAGTTCCTTAAGCCAAATATGGAATAGACAAGAGCTACTCCTTGCTCAACGAAATGATCTCAACACCCCATATTAAATGCCTAAGAGTGTACCTGACTAGGAAGTATCTTAAAACCTATGGATTGCTATGTCTCTGAAAGAGAATCAAGTGTGTGTACAGGGGCATAAACGCAGCAGTGATAGGATTGGAGAGGTTCGGTGAGCAAATGAAGACCCTTTGAAGTCATATTGCATGGTACCCATTCCACGGGTCTCAACTCTCCAGGTTTAAGGTATTCTTCCTTCAGCTAAAACATGCATGTGGAACCCAGAGTATGATCAACCGTGTGATCGGGAGACGTGTTCCAATATGTCTCAGTTTTCGTCCCCTGGTACTCGGGTGCAACATTCCAGACGCTTTACTAACACTCTCCCGACTTGGAGAGTCAGTGCCTTTAACCTCCTGTTTGGCCCAGTTTGCAATTTCTGCGGAAGATGAACAGGAATAGGGAGAACCAATGACAGACTAGCTGGAGGTGTCTGGACGGGCAAATTTAACTCTCATTTCCCACCAGGAAGAGGAATTAACCAAAGGCTCAGCGTGCCGTGCCGGAACCAGATTAGGGCCTGAAGCCATCCTGCGGTGTTGCGGCCAGCTCACGAGAAAGCGAGTTGAAGAAAGGAGCTCAGGGGCACTGTAATTCACAAACCTGCAGAGTTATAAATGACAGCTATCGTCCAAAAATATACTGAAGTAAGGCTGCCAAGAGGACTTGAAAGCGGGGCAGAATTGCAGGAAACCGATTTCAGGAGGTAGACTGGAATTGCATTTAAAGCATAGGAAAAGAGGCAGAACGTCCACAATGATGCACTTGGCCAAAAAGGGCGTATGCGTTTTTTCCTGAATATATTCAGGAAAAAACGCATACGCCCTTTTTGGCCAACCAAGCAAGCTTGCAAAGGAAATCTGCACTACAATGAAGTCTCACTTCCCCCCGGTCAAAAGGGCCATCTGAAAAAAGTGTAAAATCCAGAAAGGCAGGACAGGCCATGGAGAACTGGGAGCCTTGTTATGCTGATGGGCGGGATGTAAATTGCCAACAGCCACTCGGGAGAAGTGTATGGTGTTTCCTGAAACATCTAAAAAACAAAGCAACAGAGCCTAGGGCACTTCCACTTATGGTCCTATAGCTTAGGGAAATTAAAATCAAAAGACACAGCCACCCCAAAGGTTGGGACGGCTCTGTTTACAAGAACCTGGTTTACGGTACAAGTTCAATATCGCAGAAAGTGAAAAATGGATAAAGAAGTTGTGGTACTTACGTACAATGCAATATCACTCAGCAATGAAATCTATGTCATCAGGCCCGTAGCAGCATAATGAGTGGATTCAGGTACGATGATTCTAACTGAAATAAGTCACACAGGAAAAGAAACATCATAAGATATCACTAATACACGGAATGTAACCTTGGCTACACAGGAACTGAATTACAAAACAGAACAGGGTCTCAAATTTAGAAACCCAACTTATGCTTGCTTAAGGGGAAAGGTGAGTTGGGGTGCTGCATAAAACCAGAGATTGAAATGAGCACAGATAAAGTTCCTTAAGCCAAATATGGAATAGACAAGAGCTACTCCTTGCTCAACGAAATGGACTCAACACCCCATATTAAATGCCTAAGAGTGTACCTGACTAGGAAGTATCTTAAAACCTATGGATTGCTATGTCTCTGAAAGAGAATCAAGCGTGTGTACACGGGCATAAACGCAGCAGTGATAGGATTGGAGAGGTTCGGTGAGCAAATGAAGACCCTTTGAAGTCATATTTCATGGTACCCATTCCACGGGTCTCAACTCTCCAGGTTTAAGGTATTCTTCCTTCAGCTAAAACATGCATGTGGAACCCAGAGTATGATCAACCGTGTGATCGGGAGACGTGTTCCAATATGTGTCAGTTTTCGTCCCCTGGTACTCGGGTGCAACATTCCAGACGCTTTACTAACACTCTCCCGACTTGGAGAGTCAGTGCCTTTAACCTCCTGTTTGGCCCAGTTTGCAATTTCTGTGGAAGATGAACAGGAATAGGGAGAACCAATGACAGACTAGATGGAGGTGTCTGGACGGGCAAATTTAACTCTCATTTCCCACCAGGAAGAGGAATTAACCAAAGGCTCAGCGTGCCGTGCCGGAACCAGATTAGGGCCTGAAGCCATCCTGCGGTGTTGCGGCCAGCCCACGAGAAAGCGAGTTGAAGAAAGGAGCTCAGGGGCACTGTAATTCACAAACCTGCAGAGTTATAAATGACAGCTATCGTCCAAAAATATACTGAAGTAAGGCTGCCAAGAGGACTTGAAAGCGGGGCAGAATTGCAGGAAACCGATTTCAGGAGGTAGACTGGAATTGCATTGAAAGCATAGGAAAAGAGGCAGAACGTCCACAATGATGCACTTGGCCAAAAAGGGCGTATGCGTTTTTTCCTGAATATATTCAGGAAAAAACGCATACGCCCTTTTTGGCCAACCAAGCAAGCTTGCAAAGGAAATCTGCACTACAATGAAGTCTCACTTCCCCCCGGTCAAAAGGGCCATCTGAAAAAAGTGTAAAATCCAGAAAGGCAGGACAGGCCATGGAGAACTGGGAGCCTTGTTATGCTGATGGGCGGGATGTAAATTGCCAACAGCCACTTGGGAGAAGTGTATGGTGTTTCCTGAAACATCTAAAAAACAAAGCAACAGAGCCTAGGGCACTTCCACTTATGGTCCTATTGCTTAGTTAATTTGAAATCTAAAAGACACAGCCACCCCAAAGGTTGGGACGGTTCTTTTTACTGGAATCTCTTCTACGGCACAAGTTAAATATCCCAGAGAGCAAATAATGGATAAAGAAGTTGCGGTACTTATGTACAACAGAATACCACTCAGCAATGAAATCAATGTCACCAGGCCCGTACCAGCATAATGATTGGATTGAGGCACGATGATTCTAAGTGAAATAAGTCACACAGAAAAAGAAACATCATAAGGTATCACTAATACACGGAATGTGAACTTGGCTACACATGAACTGAATTACAAAACAGAACAGGGTCTCAAGTTTAGAAAACTAACTTATGCTTGCTTAAGGGGGAAGGTGAGTTGGGGTGCTGCATTAAACCAGAGTTTGAAATTAGCACAGATACCGTTCCATAAGCCAAATATGGAATAGACAAGACCTACCCCTTGCTCAACGAAATGGATTCAACAATGAGGTATCACCTCACACCTGGTAGAATAGGCATCATAGAAAATCTACAAGCAAAAAATGCTGGAAAGGGTGTGGAGAAAAGGAACCCTCTTCCACTATTGTTGGGAATATAAATTGATACAGTCACTATGGAGAACAATATGGAATTTCTTAAGAAACTAACAATAGAATTACCATATGATACAGCAATCCCACTACTGGACATATACCCAGACAAAACCATAAATCAAGAAGAGACATTCACCGCAATGTTCATTGCATCACTATTTACAATATCGAGGTAATGGAAGCAACCTAAATGCCCACAGACAGACGAATGCATAAAGCCGTGGTACATATATAAAATGGAATATTACTAAGCCATGAAAAGGAATGAAATTGGGTCATTTGTAGAGACGTCGATGCATCTAGAGACTGTCATACAGAGTGAAGTAAGTCAGAAAGAGAAAAACAAATCTTGTATATTCATGCATATATGTGGAACCTAGAAAACCTGTACAGATTAACCATTTTGCAAGGCATAAATAGAGCAACAGATGTAGACAACAAACGTATGGACAACAAGGGGGGAAAGCTGTTGGGGGGGGTGGTGGGAGGAGTTGAGAGACTGGGATTGGCATGTATACATTTATATGTATAAAATAGATAACCAATAAGAACCTGCTGTATAAAAATATAAAATAAAATTCAAAATTAAAAAGAAATAAAATTTAAAAAATAGAAAAAACAATTATTCCCTTCACATACATGTATTTATATGAATAAATTATTTCCATGCTTATATCTGTAAATACAAAAAAGAGGAATAAAATCTACCTTGAACCCAAAACGAAAAAGAGAAAAAAAACACAGAACCCACCAGTTCCACAGAGGAAAACCGTATCAGGGCACTTGCTCCAGTTGTAAACAATTCTGAAGTTGGTCAGTGGTGGGGAATCGTCTCCCATTCAGCCAGCAGCCCCCACGCAACAAGCGTCCTCATTGCAAAGCTGGGGCACCGTGCCGAGGCATCTGTGAGTAAACGTGAGCTGAGCCCCAGGCCAGTTGCTGCTGAACTATTCCCACCCATCCCAGGTAAAACACCTGAATATATACAAGGACTTGAAAGCCTAGAGGGAGGGCCATAGAGCCACACGAGTGACAGCATGCCGGCCGACTTGGTGCCTGCAGGCCAGCCAGGATGGTCCTGGCCCTGGGTGCTCTTCTGGAAGATTTCCATTTCCCTGCCTGAGATACCCGTCCTGTCCCTGCCCCCACTGCTTTTTTCCTTCCTCACCTCTGCCCAGGGAGAAATTCCAGCAGCAGGTATGGGTGACACATCTTCTTCTTTAGCAGGTGGCAGCCTGGCAACTGCTGCAGAAAGTCCAGCAGAGCCCCACTCACACTGGGCCACCCACAAAGCCGTGGCCTCTCACTCCCTCCCACCAGCCCAGCCCCGAGACTGCTGACAGGGCAGAGAAAATGGCGTCAGGCACGGCTGCAGGGGCTCTTGCTGCCTGGAGTGGTATTTATAGTGATCTCAACCCAGGCACACCTGGGGAGGGCTGGCCGGCACGGTAAGGCTGCCCAGGTCAGCCAATCATCACCCCTCAGGGGCTCACAGTTGCAGAAAATGGAACTTGCTGAACCGGCCAGGTCCAAGGAACAGGTGTGGGCTCCTGAGAGTCAGGATAGACAAGGGGCTGCAGCTTTGGCTTGTTTTCTAATCATTTTATCTGGCCCATGAGTGGGAGACAACTTCAAGAAAACCCTCTCCTAATGAGAGGAACCCAGGAGTCAGGGAGAGGAGGGGTGGGTGGTGGTTGGAGACAGAGGCCTGGTGCCCCGGGTGCAGTGGAAGTCTCTGGAAGACCAGGTGGAGGGAGGCCTCACGGAGTGATGCCCAGGGTCACAGACCTGTCGCAGCTGCTGTTTGTTAGTTCAAGTCCTGCTCTGAGGTGCTCTGTGTCAGCTCTGAGCGACAGGTGAGCTGGGGGTGCTCTGCAATGAGGGCTATGTGCACGGTTCCTGTGTGCCCAGCCCTGCCACGGTACCTGCAAGGGTAGCTCTGTATCCTGGGAGGGGCCTGACCACGAGAGCCCTGTGGGCTGGGGTGGGGGTGGGGTACCTGCCCAGGTGAGCTCCATATTCTGGGATTGGTCTGACCACGAGAGCCCCATGGGCTGCTGGGGACCTGGTAAAGGATGTCAGGACAGTCAGTGAAGCCACCGAGGATATACCTCCAGTTGCTCCTAATTCCTACACCCTGCTGGTCATTCTACCAACCACCAGGACATGGTATTCTGTATTAGTCTTCAATGATGCCTTCTTTTGTATTCCATTAGTCCCAGAGTCACAAGAAATTTTGGCTTGTGAGTGGCAGGACTCAACATACAACTAAAACAATACTTCCGGGCCGTCTGGCCCCAAGGGTGCAAAAATTCCCACACCATCTTTGGGGAAAGCTTAGCTAAAGACCTAAAAGTTCTACCTCTGGAAAAGGAAACCCTCCTTCAATATGCAGACGACATTCTGATCGCCAGCCCTACTAAGGAGGCCTCTGAACTACCAAGCCAATAAAGGATAGAAGTTGTCCAAGAAAAAGCTCAAATATCACAGACTGCCGTGACCTGCCTGGGCTTCATTCTCACAGAAGGTTGGAGAAGTCCATCCCAGGAAAGGGAAGAAACCATTTTCAGCCTTACCCCTTTCTAAAACTAGAAGACAGCTTAGGGGTTCCTGGGGAGGCCAGGGTTTGCTGCTTCTGGATCCCTAACTACAGTCTACTAGCTGGGCCTCTATATGAAACACTGAAAGGAAAAGATGATGATCCTTTTGAATAGAATCCAGAAGTGGCCTTTCAAGAATGGAAAGAGCAGTCAATTCAGACCCTTGCCCTGGAACTCCCTAATTTAGCTAAACCCTTTGACCTTTACATTCCCGGTGAAAGGTGAATCGCCATTGGAGAATTAGTGCAAAACCTGGGACCACTTGAAATGGAACAATGCAAGAATGCCATCCAGGTAGGATAAACTATGGTCACCAAGGGGCTTGGCCCACTGCCACATCTGGCCAAGATACTGGCGGTATCTAAAACCCTGGAAATCAGCAGCCCAAAAGGCCACCTCCCTCCTAAGGGAAAAGGACCCCACGTGGTGATCCTAACCACCAACCATGCCCTGAAGTTGCAGGGTTCGCTCCGTGGGCACACCGACCTCGAGTGAGGAGGCCCTCCAACTCCAACATCCAGAGAGATAACCGGGGGCAACAGGGCACCATGACGACTCGTGTGAACATCACTTGACCTGGACTTTCTCTCATAAAACAACAAGAGTGTGTCCCAAAAGAGTAGACTACTGCTTGCCGGACTTACTGCACCCAGAGGGGAGCTAATAATCTTGGCGGGGGAACCGTATATCACACTGTCACCATAGAAAAGCCTACAGACACCGTGATGATGGTGGCCAGTAAGACCGGCTGGACTCTTGTTTACTTCAAAAGGCTGTTGGCTCAGTGGCCATCATGGTCCTTGATCACCACTGACCCTGGACTGTCTGGGAGTTGAGCGGGCAGGGCTCTGACACCTGGTGCTGTTTGTACGTTAATTCAGGGGCCTAATTGAAGAAAGCGCAGACTACTGGTCAGAGCATCTAGGCTGGCAGAAACGGTCGGCCTAAGGTGGCCGAACAAATGTGGGGCGGGGTGAAACCGGCCCCCACAGCGTCTCTGCACATCTCTTTCCTGGACCCTTGAAGGTCATTAGAATCTATAACACTTCCAATGCTGGTGCTCAGGTGGACGAGCAGGGAGGCAGGGGGCCTGGGGACAATCAACGTCACCTGGAGGCTGCTGGGGAGAAGCTCTGACCCTCGCCCCAGGGTATGAGGGCTCCCAACTCAGCACTCAGCAGTTACAGAAGAAGGGTCTGCACCCTCAGCACTCCAAGAATGAGGAACGGGACAAAAGGCAGAGGGGGGGTTTGTCCCCAGCAAAGCCCATTAAAAATCCCTGGGAGATAAAAATAGAATCTGGGCAATAAAGTCAAGTCTAACCTTTTTTATCCTTTGTGCTTTGTCTAATTTCACGTGCTCCTAGGGTCCCGCATGCAGAGGTTCCACACCCGGCACTTCAGACCAGATTTCCTAGTGCAGAATGGCTGGGTCGACACCTCAGCTCCTGGGGCCCAGTGCAGACTCCGCGATATAGAGCCTGAGCTACAGCCAACCCGGCCCTCGAGAGCTCCGCCCCCTCCCTCCCACTGACTCTGACAGGATCTCTACACAGCAGCCCAGCCCACAGCCCACGGGGTAGTACATGCTCTCACCTCTCCATTCTCTGATCAAAATATAAAGTTTCCTTTGCTTGTGAACCAAACTCAGTCTCGATCTGTTGGCCCCAATGACACTGGGCAGGGGGACACTTGTTGGGGTCCACTCTGGAGGATCAGTAACAGAAATTGAGACTATTGTAACCTCAATGAACAGATGTGTGAGCCAAAGTGTAGTTAACATAGAACAGTGTATAAGGCTCGGGTAAAATAAGATGTTTCTAACACTTCCATTGGATATTTCCATCACTTTATTATAAGCAAGTTCAGTGAAAAGGTTTGTCTTATTTGTCAGCTCAATATTAGAGAAATGAAGTGATTTCTTTCCAAGGATGTACATCTAATAATCTTGGTTAAACCTTCAATCTTGTTTTAAATGCTTTTCCATTGAAAATGATACCTCTCTTTCAGCTCCCCCATTTCTGAGAAGTATAAAATCTTATAATTTATTATTACCAAAGGGGAAAGGTGGGAGGAGGGATAAATTAACAGTTTGGGATTAACACATACACACTGCTATGTATAAAATAGATCATCAACAAGGAACTACTGTATAGCACAGGGAACTACACTCAACATTTTGCAATAACCTATAAGGGGAAATAATCTGAAAAAGAATAGATATTTTTATTGACATCATCTATCAATGACAGTTAAAGTGTAACCTAAGGGAAGCTGGTGGTGAGTGCTTCTGACCCTGAAGACTTCAATCATCTAAAGTTTGGACTCTGCCTACTTCCCAAGGCCCTTAATGAACATATGTGTAGCCGTAGCTTAAAAAATTCCCCAGTTTGGGTTTCGGGGAGACACTGATTTTGAAAAAGCCCTGGTGTTCTCCTTACATGAATGGGACTCTTCCTACTGCTAAAACATGTCTGTCACACCCAGAGGATGGTATACCGTCTGATCGGGAAGAGTTTGGAAAAGGCATCTCATCTCCTCATCTCCTGGTGCTCGGGTTCACCCCTCCAGCGTCTTTACTAACAGTCTCCCCACTTGGAGATGTCAGCACTGTCAACATCCTGTTGCGTACAGTTTGGAATTTGTCCAGAGGATGAAGCGGAAGGATGAGGAACAATGAGAGACAAGTCCTACGTGTTCAGACAGGCACATGTCACTCTAATTTCCAATCAGGAAGACGAATTGACCAAAGGCTAGGGTTGCCCATGGAAACAGTATAGAGCTTGAGGAAATCCCGCTGCTTTGTGGCCAGTTCCCATAAACACAAGTTGAACAATAGAACTCAGGGGCAGTAAAATTCACAAAACTGCAGAGTTGAAAATATCCATCACTGAAAAATGTCTTGAGGAAAGTCAGAGAAAAGGACTTGTAAGCAAGGGAGAATGGCAGGAAAGGGATTTGAGGAGGTAGAAAGGACTCGCCATTAAGCACAAGAAAAGGAGCTGAACATTGCCAACATTGCAGTTGGCCAAAAAGGGTGTATGCGTTTTTTTGTGTATATATTCAAGAAAAGAGCGTACACCTTTTTAGCCAACCAAACAGGTGGGCACTGGAAGTCAATACTACAAAAGACATCACTTCGCATCAGTCAGAAGAGCCATCCTCATAAAGCGTAAACAACAGAAATGCAGGACAGGGCAAGGAGAAGAGGGAGCCCTGTGAGACTTATAGTGGAAATGTATATTGCCAACGGCCATTCTGGAGAAGTGTATTGTGTTTACTAAAGCATCTAAACAATGAGCTACAGAGCATAGGGCACTTGCACCCATGGGCGTATATCTTGGGAAAAACAAAAATCGAGAGGACACAGGCACCCCAATGTTTACCCCTTCTCTGTTTAAAAGATCCTCGACTAGGATATAACTTAAATGTCTCTGGAGGGAAAAAATGGATAGAGATGTGGTACTTAGGTAGAGTGGAATATTATTCAGCCTGGAAATCAATGAAATATGGCCAGCTGTAACAACTCCGGAGGAGTTACGTATGATCATTCTAAGTGACAGAATTCAAAAAGAAGAAGACACATATCATAAGATATCACTTAAAGGTGGAATCCAAAATGGCTACACATGAAATAAATTACAAAACAAAAACATAGTCAAATATGTAGAAAACACGCATAAGGCTGCTAAACGGGAAAGGTGGGGAGGGGTGAGGCATCATCCAGGAGGTTGAAATTAGCAAAGATACCATTCCAAATACCAAACTGATAATCAACAAGGCCTACACGGTAGCTAAAAGAACTGCACTCAGCACACTCAAGTCACCGGAAAAGAATATATACGACTGGTAAGAATCTGAAAAAGAATTTATTGATGTCTCTCTGTACGTGAATCAAGTGGATGTACAGCAGCAAGAAACAGAGCTTTGAAAATCAGCTGTAACCAATATAGTAATAAATTGAAAAAAATAAACGACAGAGAGACAGAGAAAACCTCTTACAACTTTTCCTCAGGGACGGTGATGCAACATGGATTGAACACATCTAGACCCACAGCAGGATGAGACATAAGGCTGGAAACTGTTTGCGCTAAGAGAAATGTGAGGTTGGGTGAGGAAATGCACACCCTTTAAAGTAATACTACCTGGTACCCATTCAATGGGTCCCAAATCTGCAGGTTCAAGGGATCTTCCTACAGCTAAAACATGCATGGAAAACCCAGAGGACTGTACACCATGTGATCGGGAGATGTGTCTAAAATGCACCTCATTTATCCTCTCCTGGTGCTCCTGTTCACCATTCCAGCCACGTTACTTAGAAGCTCCCCACTTGGAGAATCAGCACATTTAAACTTCTGTTTCACACATTTTGCAAATTGTGAGGAGGATGAACGGGAAGAGGGGGAACCAATGAGAGAAGAGTTGTAGGGGTTTGGACGGGCACATATCACTCTAATTTCCCATTAAGAATAAGAATTAAAAAAAGGCTCAGCCTGCCTCGCCGGAGCCAAAATAGGGCCTGAAGCAATCCTGCGGGTTTGAGGCCAGCTCACAAAAGAGCAACTTAAAACATGGAGCTCAGGGTCACTGCAATTCACAAACCTGCAGAGTTATAAATGAAAACTAACGTCCAAAAATATGTTGAGGTAAGGCAAAGAAGAGGATCTGAATGCAAGACAGAATTGCAAGAAACAGATTTCAAGAGATAGATTGGACTCGTCTTTAACGCACATGAAAAGCGGCAGAATTTCGACAATGATGCAGTTGGCCCAAAAGGGCGTATGCGATTTTTCCTGATTATATCCAGGAAAAAACGCATACGCACTTTATGGGCAACGAAGCAAGCAAGCAATGCAAATGTGCACAACAAAGAAGTCTCATTTCCCACCGGTCAAAAGGGCCATCCTAAAAAATTGTAAAAACCAGAAATGCAGGACAGGCCATGGAGAACAGGGAGCCTTTATACGCTGATGGGCAGTGTGTGAACTGCCGAGAGCCACTCTGGAGAAGTGTATGGTGGTTCCTAAATCATCTAAAAACAGAGCTACAGAGCATAGGACACTTCCAATCATGGGAGTATATCTAGGGAAGTCTAAAAATCAACAAGACACAAGCACACCACAGTTTAGGGCTACTCTGTTTACAAGAACCTCAACTTCAGTACACCTTAAATATCCCAGGAAAGAGAACAATGGATAAAGAAGATGTGGTACTTATGTACAATGGAATATCTCTTCACCATGAAATCAATGTAATAAGGCTAGTAGAAGGATAAAGAGTGGATTTAGGTCCGATAATACTACTTGAAATAAGTCAAACAGAAAAAGAAACATATCATAAGATATCACTTATAGAGGGAGGGTAAATATGGCTGCACAAGAAATGAATTACAGAACAGAACAGTGTCTCACATTTAGAAAACACACTTATGTCAGCTTAAGGGGAAAGGAGAGGTGGGGTGATGCATAAAACCAGAGTTTGAAATTAGCACAGATACCGTTCAAGAAACCAAATAGGTATTAGACAAGATCTACACCTTGCTCAATGAACTGGCCTCAACACACCCTATACACCGCAGAGAAATATATCTGAGTAATAAGAATCTTAAAACCCATGTATTGATATATCTCCATAAGGGAATCAAGTGTGTGCAGAGCGGCACAAACACAGC